>NC_031768.1:71557154-71669529 GCF_001522545.3 Parus major | reverse complement strand
TGCAAGAAAGACATTGAGGGGCTGGAGCGTGTCCAGAGAAGGGCAGCGGAGCTGGGGAAGGCTCTGGGGCACAAGTGCTGTGAGGAGCAGCTGAGGGAGCTGGGGGTGTTTAGCCTGGAGAAAAGGAGCCTCAGGGGGGACCTCATCACTCTCTGGAACTGCCTGAAAGGAGGGTGCAGCCAGCTGGGGTCGGCCTCTTCTCCCAGGGAACAAGTGACAGGACAAGAGGACATAGACTCAAGTTGCACCAGGGTCTAGATTAGATACCAAGGAAATTTTCTACACCTAAAGGGTTGACAAGCACTGGAATAGGGTGTCCAGGGAGGTGGTGGAGTCACCATCCCAGGAAATATTTAACAGACATCGAGGTGTGGCACTCAGGGACACGGTTCAGTGGTGGACTTGGCAGTGCTGCAGTAATGTTTGACTCGATGATCTTTAAGGTTTTTTCCTAACCAATGTGTTTTTATGACTCTGTGATTCTGTGTTTGGAGATAGGGGCATGTGGAAGAGAGAGAGAAAGAAGAAAAATTATTATCTGTGGATCCCCAGAATAAAGAGCAAGCAGCAGCAGCCGTATCCCTGCTGAGAACAAATGAGGCAGCATTGACAGCAGTTAGTAGACACCCACGGTATGTTTTTCAGCTGCTGCTCTGGATAAAATCATGCATCAAAGAAAGACATTCCAGTGCTGGCTGATGAAAAATGACAACAGAAATTTCAGTATACCAGCTCAGGCACAGCTATGTTTTGAACTCTTCAGGTAGGATTCAGCTCAAAGACTAGCATGGCTAAATTTAGAAGTGTACATGCGCACTCGGTACCTCTGCTCCTTTTGTTGTCAGTGCAGATATAATCAAGTCGCTCACAGAACCCAGAGAGCTATTCAACTCACCATAAAACACAGAGGGACATGTATGGCTATCGGGACTGCACTGACTGTCAGGGCGTGACTCCACAGAAAAGCATCTTGAGCTGCTTTTAATTATCCCATCTCCAGCAGCAATTCCAGCAGAGAAGTGTCTTTCACAGCTCTTCTGTAATATCTACCTGGCCCATGAAACTCTTTTGGATGCCTCACAACACCTAAATCAGCAATAGGCACACATGTATAATCAAATTAATTCCATGCTAGAGCTCCACTGCTGAGACTTAAGGGTCAGATCCAGAATCCTGCAGACAGAAAGGCAAATAATACTTTACAAAACATGAAAAACAAGTGTTTTCTTACTCTGCTATTAGGTATGCTTCTGCCCATGTTTCTGCAGTCTACCTTCATGTTTTTCAAGCGTTCCACAGAGCTTTAATTCTAAGAGTCATACTAAAAACAATACAATGTTTAGTAAAGTCTCAAATGTCACTTATAGAAGAGGTTAATAACCAACAAGGCATTACTATTTCTGCTTCATATATAGTTATATTTGTTCTGTAAATAAGAAAATGCAAATGTACTTGCATGCAAATGTAACCTTTCTACTTGTAAAAGCTGAATGAAAAAGGTGTCAGCATCAGTTGGCTTTATAATAAATTTTACGGCATCTAGAAGTTGAGCAGAAGGAAAGCTCAAGAGTTCCAAAATTACCAAGGAAAGAAAAAAATTACAAAATATATTTCTACCTCTCACCATGCAAGTTTTTAGTAAGTGTTGGTAGGCTTCATAGTAGTTGTGTAGAAACATGTTCAAGGACCTACAAAAAATAGCAGATCTGACAAAGACATGTCTGACATGTTTCTTCTGTTCCGCTCAGACAAGAAAAAGATTGACAATTAGCACCTTCTTAATGTCATTTGGAATGCCAACACTTAAACTGTAACCTATATTCCATCAAAAGCTCCAGTTATATTGAAAGATCTCTGGAAATGGCCCCCCAAGAATTTAAATGAACCAACACTAATAGGTAGGATAGGCTGCTGAGTTTAAATTCACTATGATTAAATCATTGAAATTTTTTATTGCCATGTCATAGCATTTTATTGTGCTTGACACAGTACTGCCCTGAAAAACTTCATGTCAGTGAGTAGGTATTCAGAGTCCCCATGCATTTTCCCCAGATAAGCAAGAGAGCAGCTGTGGATAGCTTGGCTGTACTTCAGTTGCAGGTGGAAGGTGAGGAGAAGGAGAGGCCTAGACTTTTAGCATGTGTTCAAATTACAGAGTCACAGAATCTGTACTCAGAGTTGGAAGGATCATTGAATCCATCTCTTAAGGGAATGGCCCAAACTGGGATAAAACACACAACCTTGGTGTTATTATCTATAACTATCCTATGAGGAAGAAACACTGAAAAAAAAAATGCCTAAGTGAAACAAAATGAAAGGAAACCTGCAAAAGGGGTATCCATCACTCATTTTAATTGGAAAGTCCTGGCTGGTTTTCATGCAGTGCTTACCTTATGGAAATGCCTATGCAAATTCACATTAAAGCTTTGGCTGATTTGGTATCCCATCAGAGGCAGTGGACACTACTGAGAGTCATTCTATTTTAAGCCTACATTTGAGTGGCAGCAGAAATCCAGAATAGCTCAAGCAGAGCACAGCTACGAGAACCTGCACAGAGGACAGAAGGTCAGCAATAGCTGATGAAATGCCAGCTACATGTGAGGTGCTTCATTGATTTTAAGGTCAGAAATAAATTTATAGTCCCTACTGATTGAGAATTTCAACAAACAGCTTCCACTGGAACAATTATTTACAAGTATACAGAATTCAGTTTATATGGCCATTGAAGGGATATTGTGAGTCACCAAAAAAAGAGATAATAACTGAAGTTGCATGTGAAAATTATGTCATCTAGGATTAGTTTGAACATAGGAAACAATGGACTCAAAATACAGACCAGAGATGATTGATAAAAAGTGTAAATAAACATTAAAATAATTTATCAACTTCTTAATCATTGGTATAGTGTAGCAGGGACACTTACAAAGACAGAATTGTTAGCGTTTGTACACTTATAATTTGGCAAAAAAACACCTTTCCAACAAAACACAGAAATACATCATGAACAGCAAAGTATTTCATCTACTAGGGAACCTGAAAGACACAACACATTGTTTTTTAAATTACATGCTTACTTGTAAATTGCTGTACCAAAAAGTACCAGGGGTTCATCTGGCTCAGCCGTCTACTTCTGGCATCAGGAGGAGTAAAAACACACCTCATAATGCAGCTGGACTTCTGTGCCAAGCTGTGTCACAGGGAGAAAATATCAGCCCCAGCCTGAGCTGGCAAATGCATTTTTCCTTCAAGTAGGAGTGCAGTTCAGTTTCTCCAGTGCTCCTTATTTCACTTGATGCCTTACATTTTATTTAAGTATAGACTGGAATCTATTAAAATCTGAAATCTCACTTAGTGTCAGTCAGTCCATGGAAGGTTTCTGTTTGCCTCTGGGACACAGCAGGACAAACAAAGCCATTGTTTGTCACTGTGCACAGCACTCTGCCTCCATTTCACTGCCTTTCTTGGCATTTCCCATGATGGAATTAGACAAACCTACCTAAGTGAGGACAGTGTGTGTGGTCTCTTATTCCAGTTCTGCATAAGTCCAATTTCAATGGTAGCTAGCACCTGGGTTTTTAACCCAGGCTCCACGGCACATGTCAGCTAGGTCCTCTCATATTCCATGAGAATCTGCTCAAAACATTTCTGATTGTTTTTAGATTGTGTTGTTCTGAAAGCGGCTCCTGGAAGTCAGGCGTTGCAATGAAATATGTTCATCAGATCTTTGAACAGAGAAATGGCTGCAGGTTTTGTTTAGATAAAGGCAAACACTCCACTGCGAGATTTTTCTTCCATGTGAGTTTTGATACATTTCAGTACTTGAGATTGATTATTTTCTGTAATATATCAGTGAGCTAACAGTGGGTTCTACAGAATACAGCATTTAATGCTAAATAAGGTGCACTGTGTTTAATATTGAAAGCAGTAAATCAAACCATAGCATCATAGAATCATTAATGTTGGAAGAGACCTCTAAGACCATCAAGTTCAACCATTAAACTAACACTTTCATGTCCACCACTAAACCCTGTCCCTAAGAGCTACATACACACATCTTTGAATACTTCCAGGGACAGTGATTCCACCACTTCCTTGAGTAGCCTGCTCCAATGCTTGACTAACTTTTCAGTGAATAAATTTTTCCTAATATCCAGTCTAAACCCTCCCAGATGAAACTTGAGGCTATTTCCTCTTGTCCTAAAATGTGTACAGATATAAAAGTATATTCTGAGTTACAGCAGAATAAATAGTAATCACCAGTTTAGGACATTGGAGAAATTGTGCTCAACTGGGCTCCATAGAAAACAAAACAAAGCAAAGAGACAAAAATATTAACATCTATTAGGACTAAAAAAATACAATTGATGGCAAAAGGATACACAAAAAAAAAGATTGGATAATCTCATACAAGAATTGCCTTTACTTGCCATCACCTTAACTCATCACTCAGTTGTCATAGCTACTCTTCATAACAAGCTGGGTTTGCATTTTTTCATACCAAAGCAGCAGCATTGGTTTCCATTACATGTTAAGTTTTCAGAATAAAGAACTCAAAAAGAGCTACATTTCCTCTCTGTGGACTCTGTAACTTCCCCTTCCTCCATTAGCAGTACCTGGCCTGGCTTGTGTGTCCTGCTATCTGACACAGTGGCAATGTGCAACCGCTGACCCTCTTCACATGAGCCAGGAAAATGCCCACTTCCCAGTATTGCCTAGAGAATAATGGACCCAGGAATTAAAGGTCTTTCTCAGGCACATCTGCAGGCTCTCTCTGGATGTTACATTGAACTTCAAAATGGTTTTAAATTCCAATTCAAAAACGCCTTTTGTCACTAATGTATGAATACTTCTGCAACCAACTCCATGATTTGACTTCAGACAGAGGAATCATCAATCCCTGGCAAAAAAACTAGACTTCAAAATACAAGGTGCTGGCCCTTCACTGCTCCTCCTGCAAATACCTGTTTGGTATTTGCCACGTACCGTAGTAACAGATTCAAGAAAACTGCCCAAGGTATATGTCAGCCAAGATGCGTGGAAAATGGTCTTTTGTATTTGAATAAATGCACAAATTATTATTGAGCTGTTCCTGGAAAGAAAATTCAAACTCCCTTGGCTTTTCACACTTTAGAAAAAGACTGTGTATATTCCTTGCACAGCAAGGATCCTTAAAGGTCAAATCTTCTTCCTCAGGCTCCCTACAGACACAGATATAGAAGCTGAGGATATAGGAGGGCAATTAGCCTCTTAGCAGAAGTGTGCCCTGATAGAAAGGTGCATGATGTGGAGAATCAAGCACATGAGTGCACCGCCCTGGCCAGCATGTCTCGTGAAATCTGCAGAAGAGATGCTACAGGCAACCACAGTCAATGCAGGGCATGTGCTGATGGGCTAGTAACAGCAGAGTTTTGTGATCACCCTCAGCCTGGGACTTGTCATGTCTCTAAACTTCCCTAGTGTGGTGGTCAGGATATTTGGAAAAACAGAGTTATCAAACTTTGAAAGGTTTCATTTCCCTCTCACCAGCTGTGGTGTTGCCCAGGAATGAACCTTGAACATCACTGCAGCTTCTCAGGGAGAAAGCTGGGGTGGCAGAACAAAGGCTTCCCATAATGGTATTCTGTATCATTCAGTTTTGCTTCAACTATTCAAAAATTTAGCTGTCCCAACCAAGATCAACTTCCAGTTTCAAAGTTGTCCTTTACCAGAAGATACCTGTACAGTGCACATGTATTTCAGTCCCCTGGTGTCCCACAAACCTCCAAGTCTCAACCAGACACACGTGACCATCATGGGCCAGGGTGGGCAGCCTGCCCAGTGTGCTGGTGTCTCATGGGGACAGAACATGGCTCTGGGCAGCAGTCATTTGAGGCCATCAAGTCAGACATAGCATGGTCACAGATCCACCTTGTCAGCTTCTGGTCCAGCCTCCTGCTTCCAGCTGGTCAGCTCTGAGGTCAGATCAGGCTGCTCAGGGCTTCAACCAGTTGAGTCTTGAAATCATTCAAAGACAGAGACTGGACAGCCTCTCTGGGCAACCTGATTGACTGTCGTCATGGGGACACATCCTTCCAGTCTGTGCCATCTCCTCAATGATGCCCTTCCCCAGGGCTGTCCTGTAAGGTCCATCCCTTCCCCAAAGCCATCTCTACCTCAGACCAAACAAGCCTGGCTCTCCCAGCCTTGCCTCACAGGGTCTGTGCTCCAGCCCCATCATCTCAGGGGCCTCTCCTGAACAATTGGTTTAATGGTGTCTGTCCCATATTGGATGTGCAAATGTGGTCTAACAACTAGTGACTGGAGTGGGATAATGACTCCCCTCGACCTCTGACTCTGTTCCAGGCTGCTCCTGGCCAGTGATGTTGCTGGGACTTGCTGCTGACCTATGTCCCTCTTATTGACTATTAGAACCTCCAGCACCTTCCCCAAAAGCTGCTTCCGAGGCACTTGGCCACAGCCTGTGTTGTTGTGCTGGGCTCATCCACCCATGGGGCAGGACCTGGCACTATTTCTTGCTGAATTTCGTGAAGTATCTGTCAGTCCATTCCTCCAGCCTGCCTAGGTCGAACTGAGTTACATCCTTACCTGCCAGTGAACCAGTGACAGGTTCACTGTTGAACCCCCCAGGTTGTTGTCACCTGCAAACTCAACAAAAACTCACATCTGAGCAGCCGCTTCTGGCATGGCTATCTGCATTCTCAAGAGATGCATATTATTTTATAAATGTTTTTCATTTAGGAGCTTACTCTGTGTTCCATCCAAAATCCTCCTTGCCACTGGAGTATGGCTTCACTCCAACATGCTGATTTCATGTCTGTTTTGTCCCAAACGTGTTTATTCTGATGTTCTCTCTGTGCGATGCTTCCCGCCATATGCTCTGCGCAGTGTGAGCTGTGTCTCCTCTGTGGATGCCACTGGGTGCCAGAGGCACACTTCCCCTAAACATTCATGCCTGAGGAGAAGCTCACACACCAGAAGCATCAGAGGCAGCAGCCCACAGTGACATGGGAGCTGCCAGAGATCCATACTGCTGGAAGCACAATGCAAATGGAACCCCTCTCCAGGACCACCCTCTCCGGGCAGGCTGACATAGGAGCACCATGTAGAGCATGTGTGCAGGCAGGGACCAGAGTATCAACAATACAAGTGGTATGTGCTGGCAGGTGATCTGCTGGCCATTCCCAACAGGATCACTTCTAGCCTTTGAGTCATTTGAACACACACAGCAGCAACTGGACTGAGCAAGAGGACTGCTCACAGGATGAGGCTTCAGGGTAGGGCTTGTTTCATCCACTGTCAGCCATATGGAAGTTGGGAGTTTAATTTAAGCTGTTAGGATCTTGCTATGCTAATGGGGAGAGGCGACCACAGAAGGAACCTGAACTTATCCTTCCTGCCTTTCTTCAGAATAGGATGGATCATTGCCTTGCAAGTGGCTGTCTCTCTCCAGTCGTTAGAGGAGACCAAACATGCTTAAGTTCTCCTTCAAGTAACTAAATTTGGATGAGAATGAGAGTTCTTCAGCCTGTATAGGGGTAGTATATATTCAATGAATGAGGTCTTTTACCAGCACTGCAAAAGTCAGAGCTCTGATGGGATCAAGGGAAACTCTTTGTCTCAACAGCACTGTTCTCTTTCATTCCCCTTCCTCCCCCTTAGTGCTCAAGCAATCTATTCAAGTTTGCAAACATTTTGAAGCCAGGACCTGGCTCCTCTGCTGGTAAAGCAGCTGGCACATGGCTAGTCCTGTACAAACAAACAGTAATAATGCTCTCTAGAAGCAGATGTTTGGAACCTGTTCTCAGATAGAAATGGTTCTGTCTAATTTGATGGAACACAAATAATGTGTTACATGCAATTACCTCCGTATGAATGTTGGACTCATTAATTAAAAGGGGACTTGGAGAATTTATTACACACTACGTCAGCCTGGCCTCACAGGTAGGTGTTTTTCCTGCAAATGACTATGGGTGTCAATCCTGGTCTTACTAACATCCATTGTGAAAATGTCGCTGAATGCAGTGGGAGACAGACTTGGTTCTCTCCTCAGAGGAATGACTGTGAATATTCCCTTTTCCCTTCAATATGAGCAAAACTACAGAAATATTATTAGGCCAGTGAGGTTATCACTAGATACTGATAATTTTCTCTGAGATTTTTAAAATCTTTAAAGATGGTGTGTCAGTACCTGAACACCGATGTTGCTTCTGTCATTTCATAGACAGATTATACAGCTTTTGAGCTGCTACACCAACCATCAGTGGGTAGCTCTCAGACAGCAGAAAAGCAAAGATGTGAAATAGGTGATATTCATTCTGCTCACCCCGTATTTCTTCTGGATTTTAAAATGCTAACTAATATGCTAGGCACTGAACTGGAAATGATTCTCCCTTTGGTCACCCCATTGGACCAATCAGGCTTTTACTGTAATCAGACACTCTAGAGACGATGATAGCAGATGGTTTAACCTACTGGAATTTAGTGAAAAGATATGAACTATGTGCTTTCAACATATCAAAAGATATCTGAGAAAAGAAAAGAGAGTTTATATTTATATATACACTAGAACATATAAATACAGAATTTCAGTGTAACAGAGTGAAATTGACTCTTACACTTCCATCATCCCCAGCAGTCTTTCATAGATGCAGATATCAGACCTATGTGTCCTTAACTTGGTTTCTGGCTTTCAGAACCCAGACTTCACTTCACCAATCACCTCTGTTTATAACTGTATCAATTTAAGTTATTAGTCATTACCAGAAGCATAAGTTAGAGAGGAATCAAACCTAGTTTCAACTTTCTGCTATGACTACCAACAGATTCAGAGCTACATACAGAAAAATATGTACAGAATCAACGCTTCTGAAGTGTCTTCAGATTCACAATTTCTGGTGAAGAAATATACATAATGGTTCTTTGTCCTCCCAGGTTACACTCACTTTGCTTTAGTGGAGAGATCTGAATCCTAATTCTGACCGCAACAAGTTCTGATCAAAACCTCATGGGACAGGCTTCTCCCAGAAAAAAAAATGCTTTGAAGCAACAAAATCTGTTTGCATTCACATTCATTTAGCACTGTGTTCTGTGCTAGGATCAAATGTTTTCAACATAGAGGAAAAAGCTGGAAGACATCATTACTGTAAACAATTGCACCTCTTAATATTACAAAGTCTTTCTCTTTTTTTGTCACTCAGAATATAGCACCATTTCATTAAAACATGAAGGGAAAATCATGTGATTTACAGAAAAAGAAATAAAAAAAAAAGAAAAAAAAGAGATTTCTCAAAACCATGCAGCATTATTTTAATATATTATGTTCTGTATAATAAGGGATGTTCAAAATTTCTGCATTTCCAAGCTGAGAATAAAAACAAATACTACAGTGCAAAAAAGCCCATGGGAGGTAATTCTGCATTTTGAGCAGCTCTATTAATAGCCCTGAAATTCTGATTAAGTTTGGGCTGCAGGCCATAAAGTTAGGATTATCTTCATATGGAATTTGAAAGAAAAGTGGAGCCTGAATATTAGCAACTATTAACTAATTAGAAAGCTGATTACACTGGAACAGCATATCAGAGGAACTCATGGAGGATATTTCTCTTGTAGCACTGAATACACAGATGGACAAAAGCACTTAAAAAGCTCTGCTACAGACAAGAAGACAACCTGATAGGTTAATCCATCCCAGCAAAATATTTCCATCTCTACTATCTGTCCTTGTCAGTGAACAGTAGATGCTGAGTTTTATCAAGAAGACTGAGTTTGATCTAACTGCTGCAGAGCCTTTTGGAGTTCTATCATTTCAGCTTCCAAAAATATTTAAGCTAATTCAAGAAATTTCTCAAACCTGAACGTTGCATTTCATCTTTCAGAGGAAATGATTCTGAGCGCTGCATGTGGAGTATTTTCAGCTCTGAGGTTTGAACTCATGGTAGTAATTGGAAATGTGAAATTTTTTAAGTAAGCTAAGTTTGGTCCCTGAAACTTTACTCTCTGAGGCATGTTTCCATATATGCTATTTCACAGAGACAGTGTGTTCCAAATTGTCCAGTCCTCCCATGAACTGGAAATGTAGCACTTGTACCAGTAAGAAGGACATGACTGCTTTTCTGGGTTTTTGGTTTCTAACACTTCTTTATGCAGTTGTTTACCTCCATCCAAGTAGCAAAGTTATTTCATAAACGTAAAGCATTTCCATGATGAAATTTTAAGGATGATCATTCATTGCTTTGTTCTATCCAGTTCATTTTTTTCAGTTTCTGTGGTGAAAACCACATGATATCCATAGTAAATTCCTTGCCAAAGTTAAAATATATTCCACTCTCAATTTTCCAGGAACTCAAAATGACCACATTTTACTTCAAGAAACGAAAAATTGACATTCTGAAAACAAGAAAGTGTCTGAGGCCCCAGATAATTTCATTTTCTGTGGTTGGTTAGAAGATTTCATTCCCTGAAATCTGTGGTCTGACCATTGGCTTCCACAGCTTTGTTATCTCCTTGTTGCACTGTGAGGTAATACAAATAACGTCAGCAAAATTGCCAATAAGCATGTTAAATAAGTAATCCACTTGATGTGACACTTCCAGGACTTGGCAGATGCCAGTTAGCACACAATCTACACACCCAAGATATCCTCAGCACGCTACCTCTAAGAAAAAAATCCAAATTACTTTTGTTGCCGCAAGGCTCCTGAACAATTAATTGTAAATCAAGGTCCTACATAGGTCTCTAATGCACACTGCAACCTGCACCTACTACCTGAAGTCCTCAGCTAATGGTTCACGTTTTCAGCACAATAAAACTCACAAAGGCAAGACTAAAAACTTCCCTTACAGGGGAGAAAAGCTCCCAGACTTTCTCAGAAAACAGCACTGAACATTGAGGTGCACTTGCAGTGAAACCAGAGACAGCCCCCAGACTCCCTGCCTGCTGCTCCCAGGGCAGAGCACATTCCCTTGACCCTGTCTCCTCTAAAAAAGAGCCACACCTATGCATATTGATACATCTTCTTTAGGCATTCAAAGTTAAACAACGACCTGGGAAACCTTCTGCAGAAAGCAACAGAAAGAGCATACTTCATTATTAGTCACATTAAAGAATTCATAGCCAGAAGGTTCTGTGATGTTGAGAAATAAGTGTAGCACAGCACATCACAGCATTGCATAGCATAGCAAAGAAGGCAAGGCAAGTTAGTTTGGGCAATTTCCACCCAAATCAGACAAATTATCCAGCTCAGATCCTCCCTACATGTACTTACTATCTCCTTATTTTCACTTCTTAAACTGTGATTCACGAGTTACAACATGAGAGTTTTGCCTGAAAAGTGACTTCATTAAGGAAATAAAATGTTTTTCTTACTATGCCTTGCCTATGTCAAGGGCAATGGCATGAGTTTTAATGCTCTATTAATGAAGTACTGACCATTTTTTAAAATCCAAGTGCTGGTGAAAATACACCTACATTAAGAGCAGATTCCTTGTTTATATGAGGGAAGGTTTTTATTTCAATTGTCCAGCTGCATCAACCTTGAGTTCTAGGAAAAATAAGGCTTTCAGATGAAATCTGAAACCACTTATCACTGCAGCTACTACATTTATAAAATGTCATTTTGCACTGGCCAGGTTAGTTTCATGCCAGCTGAGATACTTACTTTAAACAGCTATACTCTTAGAGAAATCACAGCACTGAAAATCTCCCTGTACGTGGGCTGGTGTAAGAAGCCTGTTACCATAGACATCTCAGTGGTGCTCCTGACATTTTTCAATAGCTGCTAAGAATAGGACATCTAAAGCCATTTCCTCCAGTTCCCCGTTTGGGAATGCAGGGAGGTGATGACAATGATCCAGAAAGCCACAAGAAGTTGCTTTCAACCCTGTTTTAATTGGACTCCATGGGCAGCAATAAAGAAAAGGCATGAAAAAACTTCTAGTATTTATGGTAATGTACAGGAAAACATAAAAATGTCTGCTAAGACTGCCACAGAAATAAAGATGAGCTGCAGGGGAGAGGGAAACATGAGCAGGATGCTGGGCTGAGAGCCTAAAGATGGCTTTCCTCTGGGACAGCTCGTGGACTCAAAAAGTCACTTCACTCACTCCCCTGTGTCATGGACCTCTTCTCTGCAAATGGATTTAAGTGACCATTTCTGTAAAACACTTTCAATCCAACAAGAAACAAAATTACGTAAGAACTAGACATTAGTAAGTTATTACTCATCCACAGCAAATTTCTGATTCAATCTCCATGTGTTTCTTGAGACAATACTGGCAGTTGCTGCCAAGATGACCATGAAAACAGGCAAAAAAAAAATCAGTTTTCTTTATCAAAAAAATAGTCTGGATTGGCCATGTAAAGCTGTTCCTGGGAACATCCCAATGATTGATTCCTGCACATCAAGTTCTTTTATTCCCACCAGCACAAATTAGTTGATAAGAGATGTAGGTTTTGCCCTCTTCAGCTCTTCCTGCACTGCAAGCATCCACAGCTGCTGAGTAAAACATCTACCTGCTGGGTCCAATTTTAAGGGTTACATGCTCACATCTTAGATATGTCATTTTTCTTCGGTTCTTCTTGTCCCCTGTGGCCTCATCTTTGCATCCCAGGCACATAATGTGGCTCTCCCAGCTCCATTACAGGTCTGGCTCCTTACACAAGACAAGGAGAGGCAGATATATGTCTGACCATCACAGCAAGGGCTCCAGCAGGAAAATTCAAATTATGGAGCACAGAGGAAATGAAGGAAAGATAAACAAGGCAGCAATTACAGCACAGGGCATGAGGAACATACTACAGGGATGTGGATCAGAATAAGCCAGCTGGAAATGGAGACTAGCAAGATGGCAGACATTTATTCTAGATAAAGCAATGCTTCATCAATTTTAAATCACCATGATTGGCCAAAGGAAGCAAACTTTCCTTCAGTCAGCAGCCCCATTAATTTCAATGGGATAGATAAAGTTGATCTAGCTGTAAGTCCTGAGCTCTCCTTGAGTTGTTTATTATGTCTAATAGTCTGTAAGGAGCAGACTGTACCATCTCATAGTGGTGCTCCACAAAGATCAAAGTCTTTAGAAAGAATCCACCTACAGGGCTTTGGATTTTGGAAGGCAAGTGTAACCCATTTACTGCTCTGGGTGTTACATGAAAGCCTGCTTTGTCAGAGTAGGTGAAAGGAACAAGAGGGATTTTATTGTCTGGTAAAAACCAATATGGAAAGCTGAAATATTAAGATTAACTTTGGTTTTAACAATTAACAGCAGGGCTTTTTTACTTGTATGGCTTCTATGCTTTGAAACAAGAGCACTACAGATAGCAACACAATGCATTAAAAAGAACAACACACAAAAGAATTTGGAAAAGAAAATGCCCTTTGAGCAAAGGAAAGGCTCGGTGGTGATTCAGGAAGCAAAATCACAGCCTTGTACCACTGGGTAGCCAACTGAGCAGAAGAAAAGTAATGGGTATGAAAACAAGTACAGATTTTAACCACATCAAATTGAGCATTGTCTAGAAGGTACTGTGTGTCTCTGGAGAGTAGATTTAGTAGATTTACTCAGATACAGAGAACAGAAAATCACTCAAAACCTCTCAATAATAGGAAATCAAGATATGGATTTTGGGGGCCCTTCAAACCCTACAGTGCTCATCAAATGAAAGGGTCCTCTATCAGATTTACTTGCTGCCTTAGAATTTTAGCTTTTGTATTCTTCATATATTTGTAATCTTGCAATTCTGTTCTCCCATTTTATTCAGACAAAACAATTCCTCTCTAGGCCTGAAACTCAAGGACACCTTACTGTCTCAGCCCCGAGAGATGTAAAAAACAGTGAATTGAGGGGGGCCAGACTTGGAGTGAATGACTTCATTACCCAAAACTTGGATAATTGGAGGATTAACCCCTGATATGTAAATGGACCAAACTTACAACTCTATGGAAAACTCGTGACTGCCATCCATGTTGTGTGTAGCCCCTCAGAGGCTTCTGACTGCCCAAGGTGTACCTATTGAAGGCCTTCAAGAAACACCCACTTTCGTTCTCTTAATGTTGTTCAACCTCTGTTTTTTAGGTATCCACTCCAAGGCATCATACTGACACCGTATATCCAGGGCAGGGCTTTTTTTTCCTGATGATAGTGACATCTCCTTGTCACTATTTTTAGTGGAGAAAGCAGACACATCCCACCCAGCCCTCTGCTCTGCAAACCAGTGAGCTGCACACAGGGACCCTGCCTAATGAAGTAATTACATTTACCATGGAGCACAATTAGAAGAGGCAAACTCTTTGTCTCAACTTGGTTAACAACGAAAAACTGCAAATTGACTTCTCTACACAAAAATTTAAGATAGAAGTGGTAAATTAATTCTAGTTTAAAACAGTCCATTTCCCAGAAATGAGGCTAGGGGCTGAGGATTCAACTATTACTGTCAAGAACAATAGCTGATATCTTGCTACATAGCAGCTCCTTAAAAAAATATCATTCATACAGCAGGAAGAAAAGCATTCTGATAGACCCATTGATTTAAGTGACATGCACTCAATTTTTTTTTATGCTGTCAGTACTAACTGATGCCTAAAATTTTTTAATGTCTCTCACTTTCCTAACTTGTGGAAAAAAAATCTATATTAGGCTTCCTCTGGACACAGAAAATAGAGCTGATTATAGAAGGGGTTGCTTCAATCGTAGTGGCTGCTCCAGAAGAAGTGCTTGAGCATTGATTACAGGTCATGCAGCAAACGTCTTGACCACTAAACATGGCACAAAGCCAAAGTTTGTTATTCACTAAATCAGTTATGACAATGAAGAAAACTTATATGAATTATCATTGAGAGAAGTTTAGAACACTTCCCAAGGAAGTCCTCCCAAGGAGCCTAAATGGCCAACCTCCTAATGAAAAATAGACCTAATTAACAAATCAGCTGGAGAAAGAGAAAAATAAAAGAGAAAGTAACACAGGGACAATGGTTATGCAAATAAGCCTACTCACATTAACCCACAAAAATTTAAGAAGAATGAAAAGGAAAACAAAGCCAGAAATACACTTCCATGACCTTCAGACTTATGAATAACATGCTGGGTTTTAAGCATCTCAGGTATAATACCAACTTTAATAACAATTAAATTATTGTGCTGTATATAAACTTTAATCTTTGGCAATTATGAAGAGTAGGCAGAAGTGTTCAAGAAATGTTATGGTTCTTCTTTGGTTAAAAAAAATATTGATTTCAAATTGATGTCAAAATACTTTTATATCAACAGAGCAACAAGTGACAATGTCAATTAGTAGCTGTAATAAATAAAGTTAATAACTAAATAATAGGTTGTTTACTTATTTAACAAGTAAATAAATTAATTATTAATTTATTTTCATTCATTCACCATAATTAGTTTCAATTCATTAGTTAATTATGTAATAAGTAAATAAAGTTAAATATTTAATTAAGCTTGTCTGTCTAAATGGCATATGAGAGTTTGAAGAAGCCAGCCCAGGACTTTTCTGGCTTATTCATGCTGAGCTTATTTGTTAAGTCCTTAAGGAATGCATATCTTAAAACACCTAGGGCCTTTTAAAATGTCTTGGCATTAAGAGGAATAGTGTTTGGCTACTGTGACCTGTGCACTTACAAGCTTGTTAACTTGGCATTGATTCCCAGGGAAGTAAGAATGCATGTGACATTCACTCAGTTAACACAGAATGACAGAAATTAATGCAATCTTTGAATATGAGTATGGATTTATAGAAAACATTTGGTGAAGCAGCTGAATGAATTTTTTTCATGGCTTTATATATTTGGATGATAAAATGTCTAGTGTTGACATAATAAAAGCAGACTTAAGTAAGAAAGTTGGCTTAAGGCTGTATGACATTTTAAACAAAATATAACCACACAATATCAACATGGCATGTATTATGTGGACTAAAAGCTGCCAAACTGATAAAATCTCTCAATTTTCCAAGAAAGATGTTTTAGAGAGATTTGCTCATCACTTTTTAATATCTCAGATAGTGTCATAGTGGGGTTCTTTTGACAGTTGCTTCTATTTTTTTTCATTGTGCTGAAAAACCCCAAGTAATACAGGTCCACTAGGTGGAAGCTGAAGTTTAATGAGTGAGCAATTACCCATAGCAAAGGCTTCCTGAGGATCACAGTGGAGTCCTCCTCTATGTGTATTTGAAAATTCAAAAATGTTGCTTTAGATCGGATATACATGAAATAAGCACAATCCTATGACTTACGGAATAAAAAGGTTGGACTAATGGATGACCCTATCTGGACTTAATTTATATATTGTTGATATCAGAACATGTGCCTGCCTAAACCTGAACGGTCTGTGTGCATTCCCAGGCAGAAACACAGACAAAGGAAAATCATATGTATCTATATGAGTTTTGGTTCTGGCTTCAGAGGCAAGATTAAGCAACAGAGGCTCTATCTGCTCTGACTGCCAGGTTTGCTGCACTGCCATTAGTTCCAGCAAGCAAAGGTGTGGTGGATTCATTAGACAGCTTCATGCATTGGCACAGAGTCCCTGCTGTTCACTGAGAGGGCAGAGACACTTTCACAGAGAAATAGGTTGGATCAGCAGAAATTACTAGCAATTACTAGAACAGGCTGCCCAGGGAAGCTGTGGATGCTCCATCCCTGGAAGTGCTCAAGGCCAGGTTGGATGGAGCCCTGAGCAAACTGATCTAGTGACAGCTGTCTCTGCCCATGGCAGGGGGGTTGGATCCAGGTGATCTTTAAGGTCCCTTCCAACAAAAAGCATCCTATGATTCTATGAATGTTAGTTTTGCAACAGAGCTACAGGACTGGCTTGCAATTTTAAAGTTGTAAAATGTATATACAGATAAAAACATGCATTTTTACACAAATAAAGCATTAAGGGAGCATGAACAAAGCATCAAAAGGGCACATCCTTATTTATGAGGCAGGTAATGATATTAACTGAGAGGATTCTCAAAAAGGCATGAAGAGAAATTACTTCTGCTTGAGTAAAGGAATCATACAGGAACAAAGCTGATTTGAAAGACAGACCACAATAAATTTACCTTTGTGTCCAAAGTTATGCAAAATCTATTCATTCTTTATTTGAACCCCAAATGGGATATAAGAAATGTTAAGACCAGTGCTAAAATGAATTCAAAATACATCCTTCCTTCATTCAAAAAATTCTCAGAAGTATTTCATCTTGCAGCAGGTGGCATGTTACTGTGAAAAAGAAAAGATGTGTAATCTCCTGGTGGCAGAACACACCTTGAGCTGAATTATATGTGACTGAAAGCCCCGTCATTGCAGTGAGAGCTGCAGTGAAACAAAGCACAGGTTTTTGACTCCTGAAGAGAAATTAAATGTATCTTAAAGCTGAAGGGATGAACAGTTTCATGAGTATTGCCTGATGTTCAGAAAGGGGGGGGCTATCCTTCCTTTTGTCTTTATGAATCCATATTAGCAGTGGAATTATTCCAGTGTGAAGGAGTGGGGGAAAGCAATGAGACCCACGTGTGAGAAGACAGAATTAGCCTGTTTTAGTGATGTAATCACATACAAGTGAAAGATGAGAAAAAGAATTAATAACAATTATTATCTCCAAGGCATTGTGCTAACACTGATGTCTGTTCTTACAGCTAGAGGTTATGTTTCAAGGCTTCTCCCGTCGTAGGGGAATTCCATCACTAATTGGGTTTTTATTTGCTTCACAGACTTAATGGGAGCAGGCACTTTTAAATACAAATAAATAATTAGATTTTATTTCTTCTGCCTGTCCATTTTTGGTTGTTACTGAGCCTTATCCTGGAGAAAAACCTTGAAATAAAATCTTCTGAAAAGTATTCTGTTACTGAACTAAGAACAATGTGGGCAGATACTTTAGGATTCTTATGCCTAGGTTTAGGTAAAATATCTTGAGGTGCACAGAATAACCATAGAATAACGTTTGCATACCATTTTTCTGCTGTATTTACAGTGGATGAGTTTCTAAGAATCACAGAATAGCTGGGGATGGAAGGGACACCTGTGGACCACCTAGTTCAAGCCTCTGCTCAGAGCAGGGTCACCTACAGCAGGTCACTCAGGTCCACAGCCAGTCTGAGCTCCCTGCCAAGTTGCTTTCCAGCCAGCTGGGCACTGAATTCTTTGTCTGCTGTTAGTAGATAAACACAGTTCCACTCACCTGGCTGTGAACATCTACAGTGTTTTAGAGTTTGGCTGTATTTTTCATTTAGAGAGGATGCATAATCATCTCTAAGTATTGTAAATGTTGGTTATGAAAATGCACATCTATTGCAGGAAAAACAAGACTAAATTAAATATTCAGACATCATCAACGCTGATCAGACAAAAAGGATAGATTTTCTTTAATGAAGAAATAGTGCATTGAATTACACTGAAGTTTATTTTAAATGAATACTTCATTAAGTGTGAAATGGAGACATATTTATCAGGCTGCTAACAAATGATACAATGTAGAAGCAGACAGGCTTATTAAATGCATATTATTACTGGTTTAAATAAATTATTACTGGTATATAATAAATGCATATTATTAGTGGTTTTAATAAATTATTACTGGTATATAATAAATGCATTACTGGTTTAACTGTGATTGTACCTCGTGCAAGTACAGTGAAGGAGGTCACCAGAGAGAAGGACAACAGATGAAGAGCTGAAAAAACACAGAGGCAATGTTCCTCATCCAGCCACACAGCCACAAAACTTGAAGCTCAATCCCAATCTCCCAAATTCCAATCTATTCATGTCTTTGAAGCTTGGCATTAAAAAAATTACTTATTGAAAAAATTTCCTTCAGATTTTTTCAGTGTGTTGAACTAAAAACAACCCCAAGGATGGCTGGATTTCAGTTCTGTTCCAAGCTAGGTGCCTATTTAAATTTGCCACAGTTCATCTGTCTTGCTCCAAAGGCAGACTCTGATTTAGGAGCCCACGAAACTGGGGTCCACAACCCTAACACAGCCTCCTGCATTTTGAGGTAGGAGCTCTTCTGAGACAACTGACCTGAGACATCTGCTGAAGTGCCATTACCTTCTATGGAAAACTGAAGGAAAAATGAGACCAGGTAAAATCACAGACCTGTCTTAAAATGGGAGTATTTATGCCTTAGAGGCCCCCGTCTCTCTCCAAAACAGGGAATGAGGAAGCCTGGATGACTTGCTTAAGCCATATCACATTTCTTAAACACTAGATGATAACAGAGATGTACCCAACAGGACTTATCCAATACAGAGGTCTAGTCTCCTCATGATTGCCAGCTATTCATGTAATTCTGAACTTGATTTGCAGGCTCATATCAGCTGGAAAACTGTGTGAAAAAGTGTGAAAAGCTCTTAAAATGTCAGATGAAAAGAATTAAGGTGGAGGAGGAACAGGCACCCATGTTTTTTCATATCCATTTAAAGCAATAAAAGGAATGCTTTAATCACTTCTCCTTCAGATTAACTATCCTCCTGTTTTGGAGAGATCTTTTACTGGATCATGGAGATGACAGGAAAAGTATCTTGAATGAATGCAGTACAAACTTCTCAGGTGCAGTAAACAAAGCATAATGTTTCACTAAAGTTTAGTAAGTTACTGTAATTACAGATTACTCTACTTTAATAGCACTTTGCTCATATACAGCATTGCAAGTCTGACTTTGAAAAAACAGATTAAATGCCAGTTCCCAGAAGCCCCACCTCTGTATGCTACTCTTCTGAAAGACATTTTCTGTCATAGTCTCTGCATATCATCAGGAGAAACCGTACAGAAACCAAAACTTCATGAAAAATTCCTGCCTGCCATATCATAGCCTTAGTAATTATTGCTAAATTTAGTCAATTTTAATATGTCTGATTTGAACAACACATGTTCTGGTGTAAAGCTTGAAATATCTACCAGTTAAAACCATTTAACATCTTATTTAGCTGACCAATATTATTGCCTTCCATGATTATTTGACTAAGGGACTTCTGTGATCTTCATGTTTGTTCAAAGGACTTGTTCCTCCTGAGGTACTGCCATCTGCCAGTTCCTAAGAAAAAAACAAACCAGAAAAATTTGCTTATAGCAAAACACCTGTAGAGTCATGTTCCCTTATAGTTGTGATGAACATAATTTTCATAAGTACCAGACAAATGTAACATATGCCCTTGACCACCTTGAAATACCTGAACTTCTGTGGGTAGTGTTTGGAGGATTTTTAGCTCCTCTGTAACATACAGACCTGTGGATTGCACACGGTGAGGTTTTGACAGTGGAAGCAGAAAGGGTGCAGAGAAGAAGTTTGCAATATCCTGTTGTGACCAGTCAGAAGTTACAGAATTTATGAAAAAGAAACAGTTTTATCACACCAAGAGGAATGCTGGTCCTCTAATAAGTATGTTCAGAGAAGTAAACTGATGGCAGGTTGCTGGGAGAAGGTGTGTTACCAGCTGGAGTATTTCCTCTGGCAGAAAAGGAGACAAGAGCATGGATCTTCATCTTCTCCTATTATTGATGTTTTAACTCAGCTTTCAGCCTAAAGTGAAAAGAGAAGTTAACTGTAATATCCTCAAAAAATAATGTACTCAAAGGCAGAGTTGTTCACTGTTGTAAACAGAGCAAAAATAACCATGTCCGTGCCAGCAGGCATGCAAACCAGTGTCAGCTGGGATTTGGTAGGATAAGAGCTTGGGCATGTAGGACAGTCTGCAGGGGAGATGGGAAAAGCAGACTGAGAAAAGTACAGGGTCAGACAGCACAGCATGAGCTCTGCTGCTGCACACCCTGCCCATGCCCTCTGAATGCCACAGGGCACTAGGAGGGACCAGAAGGAAGCAGTCATTGTGCCTGGTGAGGCACGGAACCAAGAAAGGTCAGGATGAGCGGAGCTGGAGCCGGGCTCAGCAGTGCAGCCGCAGCACCTGATCTCCAGCTGTGCTCCCGAGACACAGCACATCATCCCTGAGCCAAAACACCAAAACACACCTTGGAGGCACTAGGAACGGGAAAAATCCTGGGCAGTGCTTGACATTGTTAAGAAGGCCTGTATTAAGAGTCACGAGAAGGTAGAAGAGACTAAAAGGTGAAAATTATTTATTTTAAATTGAGGAGTTGATTTTGAAATGCATGATTTGCTGTGTATAGTCTTTATCTGTCATGAGAACATGGAGATTGACACAGTGGAACAAATCAGTCCAATTTAATTAATTGATGCTTCATAGAAAACAGAATGATGAAATAGTCTTCTTATGCCCTGTCACTGGCCTATGCATTGAAGCATAAAGATTGCTAGCTTTTTTTTTACTCATTCAGTTTGCTCGTGGATGGCCTAATTTTCCATATTATTCTTGGTCTCTTGCTCCCTCTTGACTCTAAAAAAAATTAAGGAAAACAAAATTCACTCTATTCCAAAATGTAATCCATTTTGCCTTTCACTTCTGTTCCAAACCATTGCTATCACATTTGCCTTCCTTAGTGACAAAGAAAACTCAGCTAAGGGATGCTAAACCATCAGTGAGGGCTACTCAAGTCTTTCTTTGCAAATTACAATAACTACTTTGTCTTTCTGATGGCTGCAATCCAGTATCAGAAAAAATTCCCCGGTTAATCTTCAAATGATGCATGAGATGTTTCCAAACTCTGTGGCATCCCATAAGCATGTTTTTCAGATCTTTAAAGAGTTGGTTTAAATGGACTCAATTAACGCCTCATTTTGGAGATACCTGAAGTTGCCTCCTTTTCAGAAAGCAATGACCTCTCCCCTCTATAAACTAGGTGCTGTCTGAACACAAAAGACAGACTTAAAATTACTGAGAACTTTAAAATAAAAATAAAATTAAAAAAAAAAAAACAGCAAAATTTACCACTGTAATTCTAATGTACTGAAGCAAATTATTCCTTTCCAGTACCTTCTGAGTGTCACTTACTAACAGATCTTCTTGTAGGAGATCTGAAAAATACTCCTTAAAATGAGCAGTGTCATGTGTTTCAGCAGATGCTGAACAAAGCAGCACTCAGCATCCTCTGGAAATGATTCTTCCCAGGAAAGCCTGCTGCTGTGCTGGACCTTTCTGAAACAGCTTATCTATTTGCTGAGACCACCTAGGAATATGGATGGGGAATTGAAAATTTGATTCATAGCCTATTCAAATAAATAGCAATTCCAACTTATTCCTACAGGCTCTACCTCAGGATATTTAGCAAACAGATTTTAGTTATTAGCTTGGCTTGTAGCTAAATAATTTACTTGACAAAATTCCTACACACTGAATCCTTCTGAAGCCTGCATCCCATCTTGCAGGCCTTGGTCTTGCTGGGCATCACCTGTGTATAACAGGAAGAGAAATAATTTTCAGAGTACTTTGAATAAATTAACCTGCCACAAGAAATCTAGTATTTCCTTTGCTCTTGTCAGTCTTCTTGATGCCATATTAAAAGATCCACTGTTGATACCATTGACAGCTTTATTATTAGTAAGTGACAGCACGTGTCAGAAAATCAAAAGAAAGCACAGCAAGAATATGAAAAGGTTAAAAGCAATAGAGACAACATTACTGTTGCCATGGTACAGATCAGCATCTAGCAAAGCCAGCAGGGCAGCAGCAGTGACAGCCAGTGCTCAAGCAGTTTCCTTGTCTCAGATAATTCCTATAAAGTGTCTGGAAAGAGGCAGAGATCATCCTGCCGAGTCCTAGTATGAGTGAGGACTCAGTGAGAACTACGCCAACAGCTTATTCTGAAAAGTCAAAGCTGATGAGGAAAGAATGCCCCAATCCTCCCCAAGCTGCAGGGACAGCCAGTTAGTTATTTACCTCAAGGGCTGCCAGTCATATGCTTTGGCAGTGGCTCTGATAAGCCACCGAATAACATTTTATCGCTTGCCAATTCTTGACCAGTTCACGGAGCACATTGAAAGAATGGGACATTAATCACATCAAAAGAGAAACAAACACGCTTGGTATTTGTGACTTTGAAGTCTACAGAGGAAAAAAGCAGCTTTTTTTTTCAGTTTTGAGTTTCCCAACATTCTTTATTTTGATTATTCTAAACATTTTGCCTGCTTCAAGACATAAATATGGTAGAAAGGAAAAGAAGTAGCTGATTTAATGTTGCTGGGAAATTAAACCTGGATAAAAAGTTCTATTGTGCTATTCCCTATAAATACTTTTATTTCCTATTATTTTCACCTTTTATCTATTTTTGGATACTCTGTCTCAGAAGTATTTCTTTCAATGGAGAGACATAGCAGAGTTATGTATCTGCAACAACCTCAACAGCTAAACAAGGAAGAAGGATTGTAGGAAGAGGTAAATCTTTTTACCCTCATGACTGAGCCTCCCTGTACCCAAGACCATGGCAGATCACCAACCTTCCTGCAAACAAAGCTGTGCTCAGAGTGACTCTCTGAAGAGCTGAGTATACAGCTTCTACTAAAGCATTTGGCTCTAACACAGTAACAGTCTTTAAATTCATTCCTTTGGGAACAACACATATCAATGTTTTATGTATTCCAGTTATAAGGGTTTTTTTAATAAAAGCTTTTACCAGAACAAACACATCAGCTCAGTGGCAGAAGCAGCCTAAGCAACTCCCCAATATTTTTGAAGGCACAGAGGGCAAAACCAGTCAGGTTCACAGCAGTTGTGTTTGTTTAGACCCATTGCAAGGGACCTGACAGACTGTAACAGAAGAGGACCCTTGTATTTCTTCCTCCTCATCTTTGACCTCACTTACCTTTTTCTGCTATTCATACCACACTGGTATGTCATGAGGAGTCACAACACTGAAGCAGATCAGTCAGAAAACCAACCTGCTGGGCAAGACATGGTCTCCAGTTTTAGAAATGTAGAAGTTAGAACAGCCCAATCCACCTGAACACCATCTCCAGCCTCTGCCTGCCCAGGTGATGAAACACTGCTGGCAAGGCCAAAGAACATTAAAACCTCCAAGAGCACCCCACATTCTCAGTGTGGGGCAAGGGGTAGCAGGACTTTTTAGCCTCCCACCTCAGTGCTGGGGGCAGTGTGTAGGACAGCCTTGTACATGTGTGCATCACATGGCAGAGTGTACCAAACCTCTTCCATCTGGCTGCAGTTTGCTAGTGCACAGGTGTTCAACCATTGCTGCCCTTTAGTCTGTCATTCTTGTATCTTCTCTTAATATTTTCCTAACACTACAAATATTGGGCCAAAACAAATTCTATTTTACAGGAAATGCTGCTTCTTTGATATTAAATGAAGTTACGAATGGCAAAATGATGCGGAAACCAATCATTTGTCTCTAGTCTGTCCCCATATAAAAGTTTCTCTTTACCCATAACATTTTTTGAAGAGTAAAAACCAGTATATTTCCCATAAAATCCAACTCAGAGATGCAACTCAGAGAAGGTCCTAAAAAAGTACCCATCCCTCATGTCTTCTTTTCAAATCCTGCTTTTCAAATCCTGCTCTGCAGTACTATCAGGAACACAAATGTGACTCTTGGTATATACATTATTGTAAAGTCATTAATTTGCTTAGGGACCACATGAGTTTTGATTCTCACATAGAAGGAAGGAAATTTTGTAACAGGAGAAATTTAGGATCCTCACATTTACAGAAGCATCACATAAAAATACTCACAGAGCAGTTTTGACAGCTCAGTGTGTTTCTTCCATATTCTCTTTAGTGTTTTTCATAGGCTGTAAAATCAAATGAATGGAGATCTTCTATTACATTTTTAGATTGCTTCCACAGAGGAAGAGCCAGCTTTTAGAACCCAGGCCAAACTAAGGGAGTTATTTGGATTCAAATCCTTCCCCTCAACAGGATTTCTTAATCTTCAACTCAGGAAAGATTTTTCAACCTGCCTGCCACGATGCCACTATCAAACCTTCCCAGCTTTGAAAATATCCCTTGGGGTTAGCCAGTTGGAGACATCGTGTGCTGGACATGTCTCAGAATCTGCTAAATATAACTCCAGTGTTTGACTGAGTATTATCAAGTCACTAACCTACAGAAGGATGAAATGTTCTTTTCAATTTGAAGTGCAAACATATAAATGTAGTTTTGTCACTCAGTGGACACTGGCTGCCCAGGGAGGTAGTGAATTCACTGGCCAATCGGCCAAGGGTTAAACTCAATGATCCTGGAGGTCTTTTCCAACCTAAATGATTCTGTGATTCTGTGAAATGCAGCTTGTGATATACCAAAAGGTTTGGTGAAACCTTGATTGGAGCACCAGCTCCAGGTTTGGGGATGTACATGAACAGTCATCACTGAGAATCTAGAAAAGAGCAGGCTGGAATAAACTCCATACTTACGGGCACAGTGAGGCACAGGAAGAGGACAGCTGAGAAGACTGTGGAGTCTGCAATCAGAGCTTTAAAAAAAATGTTGAATAATTTGGAATCATTAATTATATAGACACAACTTAATCCTGGCTTAGTGAGGAAGGACATGCTAAACATACTCTCAAGGTTTGGTTTTTTGTGTTTTTTGTTTTTTGGGTAGTTTTTTGTTTTGTTTCGTTTTGTAGTTTGGCCTTTTTTTTTTTGTTTCCTTAAATGCTTTCTTTTTATGACATTCAACATTCAGGTTAAGAGAAAGTCCTGCAGCATTTTACTCGGACATAATGTAGGTTGCATAATGTAGGAAAGAAAAGCTATTAAATCAGCTTTTCTGTGCAAAGAAACCAAGAAAAGGGCAGATCAAACATTGCCAGGTCCTAATCCAAAGCAGCTTGTAACTGGCATCTTTAAGGGGTGTGAGAGAAAACTTACTGGGCTTCACAGACACAGCCAGCCTCATTTAGCTCCTTCTCTAATCCAGGTATTTCTGCTGAGAAGTAGGATGGACTCATCTTCATCCTCAATCATAACAATGTCTCTTTAAAGCTTTTTACCATTTCAGCTAAAGCAAGACTAATTCAGACAGCTCAGTGGTGGGTCTTCAGTTTCTTCCAGCTTCCTTTATGCATATAGACACAAATGGCACACATCCTTCACAGAATTATTTCTATCTCCCTCCTCAAATAAAATCTTTCTTTTCACTCTTAATCTTTCCTAACTCTTTAATTAATAGATATTTTTTTAAAAAAACCAATATATTCATATTAATAGAAATCATAGATTTCTATTAATAGAAATCAATCTATTAATTCTAGATAGATCAGTATCTAACTCCTCTGCACTACTCATGCCATTACTACACCAGCTGATTGCTCTCTCAGGGGATTAAGGCACTGCTGCAAGCAGGAGACAAAGGGAAGCAATTGACTGGCCTAGGAGAACACATACTTCAAGCCACTAAGGGAAGAGGGTTGTTAGAAATTATAGACATTCATCTGCCCTGGGACAAATCAAGGACTAGATTTCCTAGAAGCTGTTCTCCCAGAAACACTCTCAGAACCTGACCCAGCAATCCATTAAGTTAAAGAGCAAGCAAGCCAGCAAGATGCAGCTGAGCCATCTCTCACACTCAGTAATGACTCAATTCAAAATTATTTATGCCAAATACAAATAACATCAGCACATTCTCAGGAAAATCAAATCCTCATAAATCTAGGGAAAAGGATTCCAAGCAGGTTTTTTTTAATGACAGAAGTTGCTAATAGCAGAGAGGAGAAAAATTCATAAACCTTGCTCAGGATATTGTTTCTACTTGTGTAACAGAGGTCTTCTAAAATAAGTGGATCAAGCATTGATCTCACAGATTACAAGACTTAAACACCTACATGAAAATGTCCTTTTGATGTCCAGAAATCCATCCTTACTAATCCTATTAAATTTCAGATGGCAAGCTTGGGTTTATTCTTTTTCCATATGAGCAACAACTTCACCCATCCTGGTGAGCTACCTGGCACCAGTCTTTGATTCCTCAGAAGCTTCCCAGGCCCTTCTTCTGGAGGAAGAGTCCACAATGGAAAATTCTATCTAATCTTTTTTGATGCTCACCTTATAAATCTCTTGCTTGGCAAAAATGGCAGCTCTGACTTTAACCTTGACTACTGGGAAAGTTGTCAGAAAGTTGCAGGCATCTGGAGATAGGGATGATGTCTCCTGCTGGCTGGATTCAGCCTACAACTACCTGGGGACCTCTGCTTCATCTTGAACTCCTCACTGGGCACCTCCTGGCCATAAGTCCTTCTTCTGCAATGGTTTTCAGTGTGACTTCCCAGAGAAAGTGCCTTTTCCCTCACAGTCCCTGACTTACACCTGAGCGTTGAGAAACTCCTGCAGAGCTTTTATGCACTGATGGCTCATAGCATCACCTCTTGTCACACCAAAAAAAGGCTTGAGCCTAACAGTTTAGCTAAACCATAACATTAAAAGTATTTCCATGCACTGATATTTTGTGTCCTTCCCTAGCTGATGTCAAAACTGATGGAATAGCTAATACAGGAATTAGAATCAAACTAAAAAAAAATAATGTTGCAAACCTCAGAACCAAATAAATTGTCCCGAAGTAAAAAAAAAAAAAAAATTATATGCAAAAATTAAGCTACCTTCAGCAGAAAACAGTCTCCATATTTCTGTCCTAGGCATTTCCAACAGAGCTGAACTCAGGAGAACTTATGATAGAGTTAAGCCATGCTTGGGTAACAGGAGATATAATAAATAACAGACATGGTAGCAGGAGCAATAATGTTTTTATACTGCCATCTGGAAAA
Organism: Parus major; assembly: GCF_001522545.3. NCBI lineage: Eukaryota > Metazoa > Chordata > Aves > Passeriformes > Paridae > Parus > Parus major. The sequence continues at coordinate 71,641,901 of NC_031768.1, read as the reverse complement.
GCTTATTAGTATTTTTTCCATTTTGCAATTTTCCCCATAGCAGCGTTAAAGAATGACACATACTCTACCTGTAGGGTTTATGAGAAAGGGACTGCATGCTTTCTACATGAGAAGACATTCACAGTCTTTGCACCATCAAGTCAGCAGTTTCCTAACTCCATATAACTTGTTGACCCAGCAAATACGTGTTCTGGACAGCGTACTTGCCAAATGCTGGTCACTGGGCTGTTAGTGCCCATTGTTTCCTGCCAAACAAAACTGAAGTATGTGCCTTTTTAATGAAATTGCACAGAAAGACATATTAGAGCTTTCTAATAAAAAAAAATAAAAAATAAAAAAGAGACTGTAGATGAAATCACAGCTCTTTATTCAAGTAGTATCATAATCAACTTCATAATGTTTCAGTTTTTCTATTCCTAACAGCTGTGGATGCAGAGCAAGCCCAAGCTTTGTGCAATATGGTCCCTTTTGTCTAACATTTTCTATGTAAACTGTGTCCAACAGGCTTTACAGAAGTAAAAACACAGCTACAGGGGAAAATAGCAATGTCTGAGAGAAGTGAAAAAGAAGAGCACAGAACTGGAGAGTGAAGAGGCAAAGAGATACAGGTATTCTTGGATGCAGTCAGTGCAGAGGGTGGCACTCAGAAAGACAGGGCTAGGGAAGAGCCCCTGCATAGAAATGAAGGAGAAGGTTCATGGAAGGTTAGCAGGAGCCCTAAATCTGACATTTTATCATACCAATCACTTCTTGAAGGTTCATTCACTGGGAATGAGGGCTGCCCTGAAGCTCTCAGCAGATCAAGCTAGCAGGACATCCTTGAGGACAAGGTTTCCTATGAAGCAGAGCAAAATTAAAGGGACATAACTTTTCAAGTAATCAATCTAACATAAACTGATAGACGCAGATGAACCATACACACATTTTTTCAGCAGCGAAAGAAATTAATTATGCAGCTCTGAGCCCAGAACTGCAATTTGAGTCTAGTACTGATTGCTGGTTCTGTTCTCTGCCATATGCTTAAACTAATTAGATGAGATAGTAGCAGAACAAAACAGTTTAAATTTACTACGACTGCCATTAGAAATGCCTGACAACCTGCCAGTAAACAGGTATTTCAAAAACAGCAGAGTAACACTAAATAGCTATATTCAGCTATTGTGGAGTGTTACATATATTTTAAGCATAAAAGGAAGATTCCTTAGCTAATCTTTATGATTTACATAGATATTGGAACACTAGGCAAAATATTGGTTACCATTAACTGCTGCACATTAATATAGAAGTTTTAACACAGAAGAGATTAGAGAAATTTTCCATAGACATTTAAATGTACCTGTATTTAAAATCTGAAAAAAAGAAAGGAAAATTCTTATTTTAGAAAAGGGATTACTTTAAGTTATTTATACATGGTAAAGATACCTGCTTCCACTGCAGACAAATGTTCTAGAAAAAACTCTTCCCATATCTAGTCCATAAAATGACTATGCATTGCAGCAATAACACAAAAGCTACAGGGTTTTGGCCTTACATACATTTAGATTTCTGGATCTTAAAATTAATACCTTCTGAGTATTCTTAATGCAATTACTTAAACCAAATTACTTGATTAGAATGGCATGTTAATGTAAGAATCTTGCCATTTAGAGTTGCTCCTAACTCTCTCCCCTTTTTCCCTGGGTAATCATCATTACAGTAAGGACAACAATAAAGGCCCATGTTTCTTTGTCTCACACACTGCTGATTGAGGGAGTGTGGAGCAAGTTAAGGCAAAATGAGCTTCACAGCTCACTGTGCCAGATAAAGATGCCTACACAGAATTACGTGAGAGCAGCTGTGGCCCAAAGAAGCAGAGCATCCTGGAAGGTTGACTGCAGAGACAGGGGCACAGTTCAGTGGGGGTTGAAGAATCAGTAGGGAGAAGGAGAGAACACATTTAACACAGGCTCTGTCATGTGATTGCTTAATCATAACTACACATACCTGCATGTGCTAAGATGAAAGAAGCTAATGCTGTCTGATGGGGTATTAATGTTCAATGTGCAGGAAGCACATGCTGCAGATGTCCCAGCCAGCACAAAAAACATGTTTTGAAAGCTGGCAGCTCCTCGAATTGAGGTCATTAATGTCTGTAACACACCTCTTATCTGCAGGCACATTTGTCACTAGTGCAGCTGTGCTGGTGCAATTCTGTCAGGTGAGCATGGCAGCACTGGATGGTTCATACAGCAAACTGGGTCTGCACCAAGACTTTGCACCAGGAAGGCCTGAACCCCAGGTGCAATTCAGTTGCCAGAGCATGAAAAGTCAGTTCACATTCCTGACCTGCTGCTGTGGCTGCTGTAGTACAGACCACAATGAAGAGCAGGTTGAGAGCAAGTTTTATGAGATCTGGTGCCACAGTTTTTCCTGTCCAGAAAGGTAAGGATATTTTCATGTCTTTATTCCAGCACTTCTGCAGCTATGCAGACAAAGAGTTATCTTTCTTTTCTATCCAACAGACAGCAGTGGGCCTTGTCGTATAGCAGCACAAGCTATTCTCCCAGCTTTGCTTACTTTTTCCCACTTAACCTAAACACTTTGCAAGACAGGAGAGCACCTACCTCCATCCTCTTGCTGTGCTCCTTGCAACGTAAGAAAACAGAAGGTGATTGGCTTTTTCTTCTAAAGCCTAATCTTGATGTGCCATTCCTTGATGTTGGATGCTCCTTGTGTTGCACACTGTAATTTTCCCCTTAGCAATATAAATTTAATCTAGACTGTTTAGCAGAAGAATCCTGTGCACAGCTGGAAATGGTCATGTAAGTGCATGCACACTCTATACTGTCCTGTATGCTGAAACAGCTACTCAGTATGTCCCCTGCTAATATGTACAAAGGTGGCTTGAAAACCAAAAATACCTTCCTGGAACTGCCTTTGTGTTTAAATTTTTCTCATGAATAATGATTAAAAATTGTGCCTATGAGAAACTGAGAGAAAATAAAGAAGACATGGAGAAAGAACCATTACAATGCTAGATGGACTAAATTGCTACTGCCATTTCAAATACTTTATGAGGTAAAATGTGTATATGGGGAAATCACTGGCATGCACATTTTCAGACTAAACACTACTTTTCATGAACTTCATTCATGCAAAGAAACACTCAGTTTAAAATAAGTTGGCCTTGGTTTCTTTAGAGGTGATGAGCATTACTGTTTCACATTGACCTGAATGTCTGCTACAGATGCTTCACTTTTCTGAAAACCAGCCTCATACTGGCCAAACAACATTTCTATTTGCATCTGAATGTGTGTGCCTCGATGTGTAGCAAGTAATAAAAATTGTTTTTTCCAGTGTTCAAAAAAAGAAAGGTATATAATGTCACTGGAGTTCGAAGTATCATTGATTTGATTTACATCTCAGTTGTTGATTTGGGAGAAACTTTCTCTTCCAAAGAGAAGCTGGCCTCATTAACACTTATGTTAATCCTTGACAGCAGAAAGGAAAGACTGGTTCCTTAATTTAAAGCAGCTCTATTGATTGCATTCATAAAGAAGAAGGAAGAGCAGGGATTTCTGCATAACCTTTGTCCTCCTTCTTCATACTAAAAAAAAAAATAAAAATTAAAAAATTCTGTTGACCTCAGCAGTGCAATGTTTATGGGTTGGGGTAATGACTGTAACCATCCAGCCCATCTTCCTTCTGCAAAATCTACTATTGATTGCTAGTGGTATTGATGGATTGATCTTGATTTTCTCTTTCCAAGTGAAACCTTATATTTTGCCTCAAAAACAGTCCAACATTTTGTTTAACTGTCCAAGGAATAGCTTTGGGGTGGAGGCTGCACTCCTTGCCAACACCAATTGCCTTGTGGAAAGTTTTCTGGCTTAGGAAGCACTGAATGCTTCAACATCCATCACAACTTTTCCTCTTCTTTCTTAAAAGATGTTTAATCTACATTTGGGCAGGTACTTTAAATGAAAGGGGAAGTCTTGCTGAGAAAGAGAAGACCTCCTTGTGAAAATAACCTTAAAGCCTCTAACAGCCTTTCCTGAAGGCTGCAGATGATAAACCACTAATTTTGGCATGAGAGAGGAAAGTCAAGTCCAGCATCAGCAGACTTTTCTAGTTCACATCACAGCTGACCTCTCTCCACAATATATACTCAAAGCATATTTGTTGTTTCTGGAAGAATTATGTCTGACAGAAGAGCTGTCTCTTGAAAATTCAGCATAGCTATTCATCAGAATAGATGTCAAAAGCTTTGGGCATGACCACTCAGCCAAAGCTTTCTTTCTGACAAAAAATATTTTCTTTATTGTTGTAGATAAAGATGACAGGCTTGACTGATTGTTGTTCAGTTTCACGCTGTTAATATTTACCTGCATTTTACGAAATAATCCGGCATTTGCAGCATTTCATAGTTTTGGAAAATTACAGAGATTTGAATTTAAAGATTTTTTTTTTCAAAGGGAATAAAATCCAGTGATATTTTGAAGTGATTTGGTGAAGGCTACAGTGTGAACAGAAAATCTTGCTCAAGGAAGCACCACCTCCTTCTGTTTTGTCCCTCTATTCCTGCTTAAACTTAGAGAGAGAGGCTCCAGTATGATATGTAAGATTTGTAGTAAAGCAAGATAGAAGAGAGGGTCACTGAATGGGTCAGATATTCTCAAAAAAGTGCTTTAATTCCTAGGGCACCCCTTTGTCTCTCCAAGCTTTGTGACTTTTCTGTAGAAGCCACTGTGTATGGGCATTAGTAGTGCTTTCATTGTCTTGTTTCTTTGAGCATAAAACATTTATCTAAGGCAAGAGAAGACAAAACTTATTTTTTTCATAGATGTGCATCACTGAGAAGGATGTTCAGGGTCACTGGGTCTTGCCTTGCTCTGCAGTAATGTTCCATAAAGACCTTTATGAAGTGAATTAATTTCACCTCAAAATTTGCTATTTATTTTGGTTCCACTGTTCTTGTTTCTGATGGCAGAAAAATAGTCTTCTCATTTCCCAACTATATGTATTCTTTCAGCAGGACAAGGAGTAGGCTGGGAACTGAAGAGGTAGGGGAGGGTTTGTTAAACCTTGATAAGGAGGCTGGCTAAGGCTTTCCATCCTTCTGAAGAGCACAGGAGGAAAACAATTAAAAACTCCCCACCTACAAAGAGAGCCTTCCCCAGCACACAGAAATGGGTGTCTCCCATCACCTTACCCACATCCAGAATTTCCCACCAAACTATGACCAACCCTCCCAGCTGACCAACTCCTAGGAAGATACTGCCCTATTGTCTGACTGAAAGCTTTCCCTAAAACTTTTTTTAGCTCAACTTCCCACAGCCCCACAAGAACTGGCCAGCCCTTCCCACCCTCTCCCTCATGCACTCACAGAACCCGAGAGCCACCTAGGAAGACTCCTGGTGTCCATCCTTTCCTGCTCTTTTATGGCATCTACTCTGCCCTTACTGCAAAACTGAGTAACTGCCTGAAGGGCCCTGTTTCCAGCAAAATAATTTCATCTGTGTGACTGGGAGTTTTCAAGCCCAGACTAGGTTTTGTGCCAAATTTGTCTATATTGTTTAAATAATCCTATTTCTTCTCCAGGATTATGTTTCTCTTTCACAACCTCCTCTCCTTTCTGCCACCTCCAGTTAAATTACAGAAAGCAATAATGTCCACATTCAAAATTCAGTTCAGTAGAAGAAACTAAGATATTTTTTATTTATCTGAAAGATCGCCTCTATCTCTTCCATCATGCAAACAGCCTTTTTTAAACACTGTCTACTCCTCTGCAATTAACTCCTCCTTGAGCATTCCCAGCTAAAGCAGAGAGTTACACTCCAAGGGCACACTTGTTCGTGAGATTATATCCAGTGGAAATATCATGCCTTGTTCATTGTTTGAACAAAATTGTCTGATTCACAGCTGTAATAGTTGTTCCTCATGCTGGTCCCATGGTCCCTACTAATCACATCCAGGTCTTCACAACACTTCTCTTTTCCTCTAGCTAGGTCTTTCTTAATGTTGCATTCCTGAATAACTGCACATAATACTTTTCTATTATTCCTGCTTTGTATTGTTTCCCTTTGGGTTTTTTCCCCTTTTCTATTACTGCACTTTTGAAGACTGTCCTCTTTTTCCTTTGTGACATATCAAGGTCTGTTTGAAGCCAGTACCAACCAGTTTGCCTTTTCACAGCTTTCAGCCCCTCTGAGAGTCACCCCTCATGGTCCTGCAGACCACAAACCTCCAGGTTTTGTACACGGAGGCTGCTGCACACTCGGAGGTGAGAGAAATGAGCAGAACCCTCTCTCACACTTTCTTACTTGGCACTTTCACATCTCTAATTTAAATTCTATCATCTGTTCTCTGTTGAGCAAGAAAGGTGATTGCATTGACACAGGCCATCTGTATACTGGAAGGTGTAAGGATGAAAAATGTTCTGCTGCCACTGTAGAAAACAGTCCAAGGCAGTTGTGCTTTAGGTATTACAGTAAAATACATCTTTGGATAAGAATACTTCTGGAGTTTGTGTTACCTCACAGAAGGTTCCTTCAATTTTGTCTTAATACTGTGCAACTACATTTTAAAAAAGGCTTTGGAATAATAGGTCTATTTATCTCAATCCTATTAATAAACACAATAAAAATGTTTTTTCAGCTTACAAATATTTCCCCTCTGAAATTACTGAAAGTCTCTTGCTGACATCAGCTCTGAGGAATTCCTTGTGCTTGTTAGTTAGATTTACATAATTCACTATTTAAATAGGAGAATTTAGTAACATTACACCAATGTAACAAACCAAAAACTTATAGGATAATTATTTGCCTGCTCAGCACTGTATATTTAATTCCAGGAATTTTGCTCAGTCTCTATTTTTTTTGCATTCTCATTTATCTCTTTATACCTACCTAAAGATTTAGTTTTGTTAAGACAAACAAATAAAAAGAAAATAGTTGTTATCAATATTTTACTCAAATGACCTGAAGAGTTTATTTTGAGAGAAGTGCAGATGGTTGGGCAAGAGGACTGTCGACCTAGGATAATGTCTAAGGTGGCATAGAGGTGAGAAGTGTTCAGAAGATGGAATGAACATCACCATAAATTAAATAGAAAACAAGAACCAAAAAGGCTATAAAGAAAATGAGGCAGTTGGAACTGAAATAAACTGGAGAGGACAGGGGAGCTTCTGTCCCTCTCCTTCAGACACCTCACTCCAGAGCTACAAAAGCCCAAGGAGTGTCACCCCTGCAGATGCCATTGAAGCCAGAAGTAATTAAACACAAGCACCACTGGCCCTGAGAGAGATTTCTGGGCATCAGTAATAATGCTTACAGCACATCTGATTATAAAAATATTTATTTCATGACACATCCATACAAATCTTTCCTCACCACAGACTTTTGAAGAGAAGGAATGAAGAACCTGCTAGAATGGCATAATGTACATACACCATGATACTTGTTTGGCATCATAAAGGGGAAGTCTAGAGGTAAAAATGGAAAACCACACACTGGTAGAAGCTTTCAAAGACGGTAAATACTTGAGTACATAGTGATTGATTGAATGAAAGAACAAACCATTATTTTTAAAAATGTGGAGTTCTTACTGTTAAATGCTGTTTGGAAAGGTGTCTGAAAAAAAATATTTTCAGAATGGAAGAAAGAAGAATTTTTATTACTTGAGCAGCATGCTTAGGAAATTACATGTTTGACTGAAGTAATGTGATATTACACTATTTTGAGAGGAAGGACAAGTTCATTTCTGTAGTGAATTCACAATCCTTTCCAAAGCTTGTAATTCACTTTAATGGGATGTACAACAAGGACCTGACTGACTTTACTGTTTAATGAATTACCAGATCCCATGTTCCATTGATCAATATGGAAAGCTCCTATCTGACAAGGATTGAATAATAGAAACTATATTGCTTTCTGCTATGTCATCCTTGAAAATAAAGGTGTAAGAGTATTAATGCATTAAAATATAGTACAGGATACAGCTAAAGATGAATGAGCCCATTTAGATATCATATTAAAATTATAAAATATATACTGAAAGATATCAATATATACAGAAAGATAACTTGGGCAAAGGAAAATAATATTTACTTTGTGTATAAATGACAGAATTCTGAGACAATATTGACTATTACAAATAATATCCTTATCACATTGTATGAAAAGAGTACCTAAGCTCCACAAACAACAAAATCAAGTATGTTTGTCAACTCAATGCCTGAAAACTATTTTGTTATATCAAACCCCACATATTTCCTTTAAAATGGTGAACCAAGTCCAAGATATTTATGGACTCTTAGTTCTATGGAAAAGTAACTGAGCATTTAAATGGCATTTCACTACCACACATGGAACAGTTCAGAGTAAATAAAACACTTAAAACCAAAAATTATAAAAAATAACAAATGACTGAAAATTGAAAAGCAAATGTAAAGGGGAATTGTTTTACAAAACAATTGTTTTACACTGCAAATCATTAGTTTATTATACTTTTTAATTATACTTTTGGAAAAGGGAGTTCATAATAATCACTCTTGTTGGCGAATAAAAGTATGAGACAACTTAGTCATAGGCACATGTTTATTCATATTTTGGAAAAGGTAATATGATGGCAAGCCTTCATGGCCAGAATTATCCATAACTGTGTTTTCAACAGCAACCCGTGGGCTTCATGTGTTCTGCTATTTTTAATCTTGATCTCAAAATATTAAACTATTTCAAGATCATGAAAAAAAAAAAAAGTGAAAAGTATGCTCACACTTCAAGAGAAAGTATTTTCAAGGATTACATTTGAAAAGTGAAAATGTTTCTTGCTGCTAAAGATACTTTGATAAGAAGAGAGAATTTTCCCAACAGTGCTGACAGTAATTCTGGAACATGTAAGTACTAAGCAATTATTTCAATTTAATGAGAAGTTTAACTGTATTTTTATTTGGGGAAAAAACCCAAACCAAACAAACACAAAATGAGAAAAATATTAGAATGATCCAGTTCATGAACCCCAAAAAAACTAAATTTAAAGTATTACAAATATAGAATTTTGCCCATTTGTCAATAAAAAATATACAGGTTGAGGAGATTAATTATAAGCTTAGTTCATTTTGTAACAATTTTACAGGATTGGTATGGGAGAACAGTGAAAACTCTTCATTGTGAAACACCAAGTGGCAACATCAAAAATTAAATCCTAAGAGCCTAGAAATTCCTAGAAAATTTTACCTCTGGCAACTTGACATTTCTTGAAGCAATGTATTTCTCTGAGGAGCTGCTCTCATTTAATACAAGTAAATACCTTACAGAATAATAGTGTGACACCCCAAACTGTAACTCCCCAAAGCAGCCCCACTCAGGTACAGGATTATGTAGGTCCACAGAGGAAGAACACCTTTCCTTTTTCATTTCTAGATAATGATGTCAGTAACATGGAAATGCTCATCACTACATTTCAATCTATGATTCCTTCATATTTATAGAATTTATTTCTTCTGGTGTTTACAGGTTCCTGTACCTTCTGGAAAGATACTCCCAAAATCTAAACAAACTCTCAAATGAGTTTTGTTTGAACTATTCCTGTTATACCTGGTCATGAATAATCCTACAGTCCAAATTTGGATTTTAAAACAAGTTTTTCATTCAGTTGCTAAATGAAGTGGGTGAAGCAGATGGCAGACTATATGAAGAAAACACTAAAATAGCAGGATGCAGAAGTGTTCACACTGGGATTGTGGAGGAAACTTATGTCTCCAAATCCAACAACCAAGTCAGAAGGCTCTACCCTATCACTGCCAAAACTCCTCAGTTGGATGGGTGGTACCACAAATCCTCTTTGCTTTACCCTGTGCTTTGGTGCATACTCAGAGTACACTGTCCAAGAGTTTAGTATCTTCATAAAACCTATTTCAGATCAGACATTAGGCCCCTCATGCTGTCATTTCTAGCTCAGTTTAAACGCTGGTAGACAGAGTTGTAACGGGAAGGTGGCAGGCATGTCGGAGGCTGAAACCAAGACATATCTTGCCCCAGCATCCTGACAAGACCTTCAAAATAAGCAAAGCTTTTCATGTGGCTGTGAAAACAGGAAAGCATCCAGCTTGGTCCAAAGCTAGAGAAAGTCTATGAGAAAGCCCCATAAAGCCCATGGATAGCCACTTGCCAATTTCAGTAAGATTTAGATCAAGTTTTTATTGCATTACTTATAGCTCTGGAATCTAAAGGGGTAAAAAAGCCTTGAACACAAATCCTTAGAAGAGGAAATAGAAAGGGAACACCCTGTGATTTCTCATTCCAATTACAAATTTTGAAGCTAAGGCAAATAGTCAAAATAAACAAGTGTTTTCACAGCTGCTCATAATAGCTTAAAATATATAAAGCTTGAGTTAGAAGTTATTTTTCTATTTTAGAAATGCATCATAACTTCCACCCCCACATGCATTTGCTCAGAGAGCCTGCTAAAAGAATTTGCTGAGAAGCAGAGTGCATTGCCATCTGCTAACAGTCAAAAGATACCCACTTTCTTAAAAATATCATGTCTTCATATTGCTATCAATTTATCCTCATCCTCTGTCTTGGTGCAACCCGTTTTCAGTTTCTGAGCAGATCCTGAGGTCACGAATATCAGGCAAGAATATTTGGATTTGGCAGAGCTAGGTAAATTGTTGGACTAAATGATTCCATGAAGTCAGAGAGGAAGAACACCAAGTGGACAAGAAAATATGCCTCCTTATGATTGCATATGATTGCATACACATTTTCTTGCTTAAAGTATATTTTATAGCCTGCCAGTTATCAGTGTTGCAAGCCTCAGTGTTCCTCCTGCTTCTGTTCAGAAGTGATTCTGTAACTTTACAGTTTTTATTCCCACAAAGCATTTCTTCATGTCATGAGAGCATTTAGGATGACCCTTGACATACATGTCTCAGTTGTTGCTTACTTCAGGGAAGTTTTGACTATTCTGTATTACATAGCTGGCTCTCAGAGGAAGGAAAGCTGCAGCCCTTCCCTCGTTGCCGAAGTTATTAAGATGCTGGGCTCTGCAGCTGCCTCTGCAGCATTTCTAAACAAGGTTCCAGTGTTAAGCTACACTGATAACAGGAACCTTTCTTTCTCATAGTGGGATTGTCTCACCCATCATGAAGAGCATCCCAAATGTTCTGAGTACTGTTGAATGAATGTTTTTTCTGGTTAGTGAGGAAAAGCCATGGGACTTCTGCTGCACAAAAAAGTGATTCCAGCAAGGCATACAACCAAAGACCACAATGAGTTTCCTTCAGGGAAGGAGATATTCCTGTACTTCTCAGCTAAATAAAGGAAATAGGAAAGGTCTCCATTGTGGTTTTTGAAGAAGAGTCAAAAGAGAAAGTGGTAACAAATGCAGACTCCTGGATATACAGATGAGATAATGTATCTCCAAAACACCCATGCAAAGCAGCAAAGACACCTCTCCTTGGGGCCAAGATTAAATACATCACCTTCTGCATCTTTTATAGGCATGAAATTCTCAAGAACTTAATCAAAGGCAATATGTCCTATAAGGAGATGCTGCATTAGTGAAATGTATGGCAATTACTATTCTTATAAATGGTTATTATGATATTATATTTTAATAAAGCCATATGTCAGGTATCCTCTTCTTACCTCTTACTCAATTGACCTTCTATGGTGCAAAGGCAGTAAATTTTCACAAATTAACTTTAAAAACTGGAGGAGAGAGAGTAATTTTTTTTTATTTCTATTTCTTTTTACTGTAGTTCAGACATTAGAACTCACTGTCACTCATCTGAGACAATCTGTGAAACCAGTCTGCTCAAAACTGACCTGCTTTTACTCTTTGCAAAAGAGGTAAAATTTTGCTTGCTTTACCTAACTAACTGTAAATATTGCCAGAGATAGAGCCTGAAACGTTTCACAAACCTAATTTCTGAACTGTTTATCCACATATCTTATACTCTCACATTTTCCTCATTAAATGATTTCATCTGTAATACAGAATAGATGGAATAGTGCCAGAGGTCTGAAAGGTGAGGCAGGGAAGAAAAAGACTACTCAAATCTTTCCATTTTGATATTATAAGTTTAACATACTCTGCTCAACTGCTGGGCTTCCAGCAAAAGCTCATTAGCAAAGAATGGGTGCCTCAGCCTTTCAAACTTGATTAGCCAGCTCAATATCATGCTCATGAATGAGCCTTAGAAAGGGAAAGTCTGAAATGCCAGCTGTGCCTGAAGACATTTCACTATGTACATCACATGATGTATTTGGATATATTTGTGTTGTTTGCAGTAATATTATTCTTTACAATATTCCTCTAGCTGAAAGCTAGAATGATAAGCCTAGAATTTCAAATGCTCCTGTTAATTTTGGACCCCATATATTGGAATTAATCTGGATGACCTTAGCAAAAACCAACACACTCAAAAACTGAAAAGCAGATTTTTTCATAAGATTGCAGGTCTAGAACAATAAAACTGATTGGACTGTAGTTGGTACAAGTAACTACTTGGACTGTAGTTTCTCTGCCAAATGGTGCACAGTCCCCTCACTGGGCTTCAGAGCTGGTGAGAAGGTGCAAGTAAGCATTTAGATACAAACTCTTAGAGATGCCAAGTCTTGTATTGTGACTTTGAACATGTGTCAGACATTTGCTATGTTCTGAATCAAAAAGCGGATAAAAAAGGGCATGAGGCTGAAATGTTACGTATCATTATTTCTAAATCAGAGATTGAGGTATAACCACATCCTGGGGTTGCTAGACCAACAGATGTGAGATTCTTGTATCTAGAGGTCACAGAAATGCTTTGGCAAATTCAAGGTTTGTAAATCTTCTTTTCCTTTGAAGAGGTCACTGAACAACTCTACTGATTTTGGTGTTGTTCTTAGCTTGCCCTGTTGTAAACCAGAAAAGAAAGAAAAGCAGACATTTATACAAGCAACAATTCTTGTGATGATAGCTGCAGTATTTTGTCAGAGTTCAGGTACATAAAGAGAAGAAGTCAAATAACTGGAACTGAAACATGGCAAGAAACAAAAACATCATAAATTTTCAAACACAATAATAAGAGCAAAAAAAATGTATCAGAGACTCTTCAGAGACAATGGATGATGACACTACAACAGAAAGACTCAGAAACAAAATGAAACCGTAGCCAAAAAATGAAGTAACAGCACATTTGGGGAAAGGGTGGGGGTGAGGAAAGGATATGCTGGCATCCATCAGAAAACTTTTTTATGGTAAGCATGTGGTAGATTTGTCTCGACCCAAGGCATCAGTAGGAGTAGCTATGAAGTAAAGAAAAAGAAAGAGTGCTAACAACCAGATGGGACAAGACAATAAGATTTGCAATTGCTAAAGGTACTCTTGAGGATAAAAAGCCAAACAACTTAATCCTTTAAAGCTACTTCATGTGCAGAAAAGTGGCAATGGTTTTTACAAAGGTTTTCAAAAGAGATTTGAGGAACTCTAAGCAAGTAACCTCAACATTTCACTGAGGAAATTGGTAGCAACTCTTCCCAGGAATAGAATTAGCAGGTATAAAGTGGGGAAGATCAACACAGTCTTTACAGAGATCAAGCATCAGAAATCAGCCAGAATTCTCTGATTATAGTTTAATAAACATGTGGACAAAGAAGATGCATTTAATATAATCTACTTTCATTTCCAAAACACATTTGGCAGGGCTTACTATGAGACACTTTTATAGAAACAAGCTAAAATAAACAAGAGAAAAGGTCTTCATATGGCTACATGACTAGAAAACAAAGAATATTTACTTAGTTTTCATGACTGGGAAGTTGCTATGAAGCCCTGCCTGGGGCCCCAGTGTTCACCATATCTTTAAAGAGATAGATAATACCCTTAAGGGTTGTCAGTATTTGTTAAGAATACCAAGGTGTGCAAAGTAATACAGATGCCAACTGACTGCAGAAACGCAGAAGGGTCTTATTGCCGAGTGATCAAGGGAGAAAATGAAGGATCAAGTTCAGTACAGTTAAACCTAAAATTACAGAAAGGAGGGAAATCAGAACTGTCCAATTTCCAAAAGAAATACTTTTCTATGGTTAATGTAGTTCAAGTGATTTCCCAGAGGTTGTGTCACTGTTATTTCTAACCCCTGTGTGTGGTGAAAACATCTGTCAGAATTACAAACACCAACCCTGAAATGGCAATCTGAAGTCAAGCAAAATCACCTTTTGGATAAATGGGAATGACACTTCCTGAAAACAAGCCAGAGGCCTGTAGATGCAAATAGGGGAAGAATTTGAATTGCTTTAGAAAATAATGAAGTAAGCGCAAGTGTTTTCCAACATACTACGTACCAGAGCTGCAATCTGATCACTATAGCCACTCAGTCCCCTGGAACACAGTATATTCTATGATTTCACAAATAATCAGGTGGTATCATTTCTAACCATGTGATTTCTCCTAAATACTCTTAGAATGTTTCATATGAACTGTATGATTTTCTCTTGTGTCTCTCTAACGGAAACAAAATACATTTTCCTTTTGCTACCAAATATGCACACAAAAATCTGACTCTATATAGATTTATTGTACAGGCTGCCAGAACCCCGACAAGAGAAGATCCTCCTAACACCATACCTTGATGAAGGACAGAAAGAACCACTAGAGCACCACAAAGCTGCTGCAGAGGCCAGTGCTTTCAGGTCATATAACAGTAATTGAATCTCCAAAAGGAGAAGGGAGTCTGCTGTTAGTGTGAAGAAACCCTTCCAGATTTTATTTCCCTGGGCACCTCAGGAAAGTCTTTATGTGATATGTGCTGAAGTACCAGGGGATGTTACATACATATCAGAAGATACCTGTGAGACATGTTGCTCCACGTAATTTGTACTAGATGGAGGAAGTGGCTTAACCCCAACAATTGTGCTAGGGAGACTTTAAATAAGGTCAACAATAAAAGGAAAGTGTGGAGGCCAGCCAACAGTAAGCATATAAAACATTTAAATGGACAGCTTTTTTTCTTGATGTCATGTTCTATTTCAGCTTTTAGACGGGTCTGTCTGTACCCTTGAAAAGGCTGGCTCATTGAGGGAAGGCAGCCACCCTGCATCTCAGACCCTCCAGAATCCTTTGATAGACTTCATAAAGAACAGGTATGACCAAAAATCTGCTTACTAGAGTCTGAACACGGGAGTGTCTACCCTGGCAACTCAGCTGAGACAGAAGAAGGATAGCACCCTATAAACCCAAAATTTCAACATGAAACATCATGTCCTAATCTTCCCTGAGGACCCTGGGTCTTCCCACAGTGGTCACACTGCCCAAGCACTGCCTGCAACATTCAAGTCCCAAAGCCCTCTCAGAATTGCGCTAATGGGAAGATGACTTTGTATGTACAGTCTTTGTTTGAGAGGGAATTGGTAATTCTTTTCTTCCATCTGTCTAGGGGCCTCACACCTAGTTCCTTCTCCTTAAGAACATGTTGGCAGGAGTAATGTGAGTTCCCATCCCTTTAAGGTTTTGATGTGAAGAATGCCCACACTGGGCTTTTTCTCTCACTGCAACACAGAAACCCAAGAGCGAATATCATTGGACCCAGGATAGGGCATTTAGGGTTCCATAATGTTACCGATGATGAGAGGAGCTGGACCAACTCTGGGAGTTCTGACTCCCGTGGTGTCCATCCCCAGGAATAACTCCTGGCCATCGAGGGCACACTGTACTAGACCCCACAACAGCTGCTGCCAGGCCAAAGGCTAGGACCTCCCATTGGCCTGGGTGGGTGACACGGGGCCATGCAGTGTCCTTTCCTTCAACAGCATCTGGAAATGCAGCTCAGGCAGCAGAAGAGGAAGCAGGGCTGCAGCAATGGGGAAGAACGAGAACACCCTGTGTCCAGAGGAAAACAGCTTCTCTGACTCCTTTTCCAGGTATGCTGTCTGCATGTTTGTACATGTCCACGGAGCAAAGGACGGTGCTGGTGCCTCTGTGCAACACAGCAGCTGTGGACAACTTTCCCTGTCTGATGAGAAAGGGAGAAAAATACCTAAGTACACACACTGGCTGCAAGTACATACAGTAGAAGCTGAAAGACCAAACTACTTCCTCTAAATATGCACAGTACTGGCAAAGGCTATCCAAACATCCTGGCACCACTGGACTCCAGAATGGCTCAGATATCTCACTGTGATCTCAGAGGAGGGGAATATGTCATACATACATACATACATACATACATACATACACACTGCAGGAAGATTGTGTATGTGGGCTGAAGGGCAAGTCTGGGTGTTTTGGATCTGTTGTTTAAAGTAAACAGTTCATGATCACAGAATCCCAGAATGGGTCAGGTTGGAAGGGGCCACTGGTAGGGTGATCTGATCCAACCTCTCTCCTCAAGAAGGGTCTTCCTAGAGCACATGGCATAGGATTGTGTCCAGACAGCTCTTGAATATCTCCACAACCTCTCTGGGCAATCAGTTCCAGGACTTGGTCACCCACACTTGACAAAGGTGTTGTCAAATACACTCGGAGAGCCAGGCACTATGGACACAAGAGGAGTGGGACCATGGGAGCACATAAGCAACATGGTTTGTTGAAAATAGTTCATCACTTTGCTCTTTTTACTTTTTTATAGCTTTATTTCCAAAAAATACACATTCACAGTAATCTTAATTCTCACTCTCTCTTACAGGTAATTGAAACAAGAAGCTGAAGTAATAGGTGTTACTTGGAGAAATTCAGAGCAGACTCCATACCATCTGAAATCCCTTGTGCAGTTCTTTGTTCTTTACTTTGGACCTTTTTCCTTATTACAGATGGCATTTCAGCCTTTAGAGGGTTGACAGGTAATACATATTTTTAATATGTGTCCATGGCAACATTTATTTTGTTAAAATACTGTATATGCCACAAACATTTGGCAACAAATTGACAATAACTAAACTAATTCCAGAAATAATAATTACACCTTTCCACGTTGTCAACAAGGAGATCACTATCAACATCCCCAGCCTCAGCTAATTACTCAGTCCACCCCTGAACTTAATTTTAGACTCAAACTAATGTCTTCCAGGAAACATCTGAGTGAATGTAAAGCCTTGTACCACTGAAGAGGCACCAAAATAAGTCCGTAGTGAAGTAAAAATTAAGTGACTTTGAGACCAGAGGACTCTACCGAGGATCTCGGATCCACATTTCAAAAAGACCATCAAATTGCTTTTAACAAAAGCAGTGAGCCTGCATTCAGCCTTCTCACACATTTACACAGTTGCAATAAAGTCCTCTTCAGTGCTTTACAGGTTAATATATACCTTCTTGGGCTATTTCTATACCAGTTGGATTTGCAATGCTTCTAGCAATGGCCTCATCCTCATCTGAATAAAGGATAAATTCCATACGCTGATCATGGACTGTGTTTCCTTTGTCTACTGCCTTATTTTTTGGACTCTGCTGAATCCTTGCATGCCCTAATGTTCTCCTCCAGGTTAACTCAGCCATAGAAGGATTTTGTTGTGCGCAATACAGACATTACTAATATACCCTAATGCCTCTAAGTACTGCCTAAATACATGCCATCTACCACATTCATGTTTTACCTTTTTCCTGAAAAGCACTGTTCCCAGCAGCAGTAACTTCCTTGCCATGTGAACACAGAGTCAATATTCTGCTACTTGTTAGGAAGATTCAACACAAGTTAGCAGATCATGGGCAGAAGAGTTCAACGAAAATTCATTAATTGATGTCCCGCTCTAAGCGAACATTGTTGCCAGTGACTTCTAAAGTCAGACAACTCTAGAAAATACTCTGCAATGATAATCCTTCATCCTCACTTCAAACTGGATCTCTTTATATATATATATATATATATATATATATATACATATATATATATATATCTCCTGTGTTATTTTTCATGTGTGTTAGAATTCACTGCCTTTAGCCTCTCAGACATCAGGCCATGTAGAAAGGTGCTTAGATTCTTTCTGAAAAGCATATTAGCCTTCTGGGATATTAGTGACATGGTAGAGATCCGATACATAATTCCAACCCATGCCTCCAAGAGTAACATGTGTAAAAGAGTTCAGTCATCAAGAAGAGATGATTAAAGATCCTGACTAATTCTATCTGCCTCGCACCCATCACACCAGTCCCATTTCCTACATTTCTATTAATGAGCGTACCATTGGAAAATCCGCTATCAATGTTCTTATTATGCAAAGGTCACAGACTGCATTAGCATTTGCAATACACCAGGTTTTGTTCTAGAGGCTGTGCAAGTCCATTGCTTGCCAGACAAGCTACCATGTACAGAACCCATCATCTTTCTCACATTCACTCCTGCCCAGACTCTGAGCAGAATCTATAAGAAGTCAAGAAATTCATGAGCACCAAGAAGTCAGTATTATCCAAATTGTTCACATCTCTTCTGTAACATCCATTTTCTATGAAACATCTGTCTACAGAGATCTCAGAAGTAGTACAGCTGAAAGTATCTAGCATGTTTCAACAAATTTCTGTTTGTTTTCAGGATTTGACTTTGTGCCCGCCACCAGGTTCTGAAGCAAATGTCAGTGCTGTTCCCAAAGCAGCAGAAACTCTACTCAGAAGACAAATGGGGAGGAAAAACACAACAGTTTTTTTTTAAGTTAACAAACTTTACAGAATTCTGAGGTCAAAGGATGATGACATTCAGATCTTGATAATGAACATGACATTTTCACAGTTACACTATCTTCTCTAAATGTCAGAACACAGTACTCCAGTCACAATACATCAGTGCACTCAGAGACTATCTGGTCTTCAATTCCTTCACATTAATTTTGTACCAGTTTGACTTCATTTACATTCACAGAATAGTAATTTTAAAAAGAAAGTTTAAAAGAGGAATACAGCACAAGGATGAAGCCAATAATGATTTCTGAGATTCTGCAGGGAATGTTTCTGTAAGTAAGGTATCTTAGACTCTTCAACAGTTGTAAAGTCAATTCTACTTAAGGAAAAAATCAACTCAGCCATTCTCTAATATTTCAGACAGTACAATATCTGGGGCTGTTCTCAGATGTAAACCAAAACTGACACTTTCCCTGGTGTCTGGTGCCTCCATAAGTGACCCCGAAAATCTGAACTTGACTTGCAGAAGGACATTTACAAACTATTAAGCAGAAATTGAAAAGAGCAAATCAAAAAAAGGAATCAATCCCCTAAATATTGATTCAGCCCCATTCAGTGTAGTCAATTTAGAAACTTTAGCTTTTTGTTCAGAATGCTTGGTTGAAAATATCAGGCAGGTGTGGGTACATTGACAGTTGTAGGACCTATACTGCTAAGACCACCTGTCATTACACTTTTTGGTACACATGCAAAACCTCTTGGTGAAGCTAACACAGTCTCTGACTTCATATCTCTATTTATCTTTGGCACATCACACTTTTAGATTCAGAACCTGTAGTACAAGAGTAAGGAATAAGAAGGAAGAACTTGAATTTTAGATCTCTGCTTGTTTCCCCACATACTGTCATAAAAATCTTCATACACTCATAATGATATTTTTAAGTATCTTTTAAAAGGTATAACTAATTAAATAAATACATAGCTTGGACAAACTTGTGTCTGCAAACTTGAGTGGAAAAACAAATTTGTTTAATTTGGCAGATGATAGCTTCAGAAAGCAGAGAAAATGGCATGGATATGACAGAGTAACCGAGTATGAGCTGAGAGTGATTTCAATTTAGTTGAGAACAACTTAATTTTAGCTGAGAGCAAAAAGGCAACCTCACAATGCATTAACAGACACTACACAGTTGAAGTGGTGAAGTAGTAATAATTCAGTACATAGCACTTTTTCTGGTATTCATGTCAGACAAACATTCAGAAAGCTGTTAAAATTACAGTGGCACATCCAGATACAGCTTTGCTATCAAAGAATTAAAAACAGAAGGCAAACAGAGCCTGATCAGTGTCTATATATCTAAACAGCAAAAGATATTTCTGAAAGTTGACTAATCTTCAAGCTAGCAAAGACATTATGAGATTCAATATCTAGATATGGAAACTGGAGACTTCAGCCTAAAAATAGGTGAAAACTGTTAACAAGGAATTAAAAACTTTTCTTATAAATGTGATTTATTTTTTAAAAATAATTTTTATTTTTTATTTTTAAATTTAAATTTTTTATTTACAGTATTAAAAGCAAACCTAGATGCAGTTCTAAAGGTTATTAATACTCATAGCCGTTAGTAACTAGCACAAAAGACAGTGAGGACTTGTAAGAGTTATTTTTTGTAAGTAACTTTTATTTAATTCAGCACACTTAAATCATGCCTACCACAACTGATAACAGAAGTTACAAGATGTAAAAATGATTGCAAGGATTTTCAAAATTATTGCACTAGCACTACATATGTTGACCTAGAACATATTTGGGACAGTTTGACTTCCAGCTGACTACTCTCCCAAAGCAAGTTGCTTCTCACCACCTAAAGAAAATCCAACATTGCAAATGTATTTCCCACATGCAACTGCTCGAACATGTTTTTTCTGTTGATGTTAATCACTAGCAGTAGAATATAAGTAGTCACATTATGTGCAGAGAACAAGTAACAAGAAAATGTCCATTTTCAGATGAGACAAAAGGAGCAAAGTAGAAGAGGAAGAAACTCGAATCAAGTTAATCCTGGTCCAGTACAAAATTTCACCTAATCCAACAGCTGGACACATCTCAGCAGGATGCACAGATATCAGGGTTCAGGCACATTACGATCTCACTACCATGAAAGTAAAACCTGTGAGCAGTAACATCTATTGCTTCCTTGAATAATGTACGTTTTTCTTGTACAACAAGTTTTACCTGCTTCATTTAGCTCTGTTTGGAACAAATTTTATTTCTGATAGATGATGCCTTATATTAGCATAGTATCAAGATACAAGCATTACTTGTTCTTTATCTTGCAAAATATCATCTTTGACATTCAAGTTCTTTTGTTTACTCATATTAAGTTACTCGTATCTGCAATTTAACAGTGATGGACACAGGAATAAAAATACAAAGACTTGATAAATAATGTATTTATTAAAATTCTTTAATATATATTTTCTAACATAGCTGTTACATCTTAATGGCATTATTTTGAAGAGTTTGGACCACTACAATTAAGTATCCTCATATAGTTCTAGCATTCTCTTCAGAAACCCTTTCTTCATCTCTTGTTAGTAAAAAGCAGACAGGAACATAAAATGCCTTCCAAGCACAGCTTTTAAAACATTTTAAATTATAAAGAGAACAGCTCTGCATGAAGATTTTCTTTTTCCATGCATTTTCCCATACTTTTAATTTCTCTCATAACTTTTAAGATATCTGTTCCAGCAGCCTGGGAGGAACAATCATTCATACCAACTGGCAAAACTGCAGGTACAGTTTAGTTTCTGATGATCACACAGCTAACAATAAACTCTTGACTATGTAGAATTGTGTATGTATTCAGTAAAACTCACTTGTTAGACTGTCTTCATTGTTGATGCTGACACTCAACCTGCTGATTGCCAAATAATCACTTTGATCAAAGGTTTTGTTTTAAATTCTCAAGTATATGGGGAATACTTTCAAGATGCTACATATTAAGACTCTAGGAGTAGTGAGACCACAGATAGTGGCTGACAGAGAGGGCTTCTGTAAGATACCCAACCATGCACACAAATCCAGCGCTCTTCACAAGTCTGCTGGGGACAGCCAGAGCTAAACTGCTGGAGGCACATCCCCTGCTGGCTTACAAACTAGCAATTCTACATCAATAGGACAAGAATCTGCTCCCAATGGACTGTCTGTGCTAGAGGCTTGATCTGACAACATTTTGTGCATCCTTCTGCATTGCTCACATTTCTAAATGGCAGTTACTAGTTCATGACTGCCTGGTAGCCTCTGGCAGACTCAATATTTCGAGAACTTTTTCACCTTCATGGAGTAAGAAGTATGCTACTCCATTTGGAATTAATTTTTTTATGCTTCTATAGTTACTACTTAATGTGGCCTGAGAGACATTACAAGGATTTATACTGAATCTTTTATTTATTTACTTTTCTTCCAGAACCTTCTTTCTAATCCTTGTATTTATTTTTCACCATGAACAAAACAGTTTCACAAGAGTTACATAAGATGAAAAAAGATATCAGAGAGAAAAAAAATATAGGACATCTCTTAGTAGAACAAGATGAAGTAATCCAAAACTGTTGGGCAATAACAATATTTTCCTTATCCAGTTCAAATTTGCATGCTTGATATTGTCAAAGTAAAGGTAATTTTCTTCCTATTTTTTTAAATGAAAAATCCATGCTAAACATTATATTAGATGTTATTTGATTTTACTGGCTACTAATTTTTTTATGTGTATTTTAAGTGGGAGAGCACATCCCCCTCTGTATTGGTTCCCTCTCCTGCAATGAGCTGAGTGCTGGAAGCCCTCTGCCACAGCATACAGCAACACAACAGAGTTTAAACTGAGAGGAAAGGCTGTCAAAGGGGCAATCATTTCAAAAGATTCTGACTTTTGTTTCTCCACAGAAATGTAGTGAAATACATTTTTGTCACAGTTTTTTTAAGTAAAGCTATTAAAGAAAAAAAGTGAGTTAATTATCAATGCTTGTCCTTACTAACCTGTTCTACCTTCCTGTTTCTTCACAATTATGATCTCCAGGGTCTTGTGCACAGTAGTATTCTTGGGATGTGCAGGGCACTGGTCTGAACTCTGAGAGCATTCAGACTCATACTGGATATGCAAGGGAATATGCATGCTATGCAAGCCCCAGCACCTCTGACAGCCAGTGCTAGAGTGTGGTTGGACCTGTGCATTCTCCTCCACCCCTCCAGCACAGCAGGCCAGCCTTCATGCTCACTTGGGAAGGTTATCATCCTGGAGATGCTAAGAGATGCTCTTTGGCCTCTTCCACATAGACACAGCAGACTCCAGCCCTCCTGTATCTCTTAGGCTGAAAATATCCATCTGCTTGGACTCTGTCACACATGGGAAAGCTGTGCTCCCTGCATGCTTGTCATCTTGTAATTTACAGATCACCAGACTCAGGGAGGGCCAGGGGAAGCAGAAAGGCATGGTATGAAAGCAGAAAGGTAATGCTATTAATGCTCTGTGGTTCTGCAGGATGCTGGGTTATACCACCTCCGTGTTTTGCCTGCTGTGCATGTACCTCACCCCCCTGTCAGTGAAACACAGGGAAAGGTTTTCACAGGAAATATTCCTAATCCCAGTCTCTCTTATTTTGTAGTTTATCCTAGGTAAACTTCTTTCTCCAAAGCTGCCTCCATGGCCATTTTAGTTTCATTGGATGGACTATATTAATGTTGAAGTGCAGTCTTTGAAACACATGCTCCATCACAGGCCCTCACACATGAATTTTCACACACAGGCCCCTCTGCCTTTCTCTCCATTGGCCCCAGTGTGAGCAGAACAAGCAGATCTGGGTGTAACAAGGATGGGAGTTAATCAGATTGGGAAGCACACTTGCAGCCCAGCTTGTGGCACCATAGACAGCTATGACAATCATGTGAGGACAGACAGGGAAGCCTACAATTTGATACAGAGCAAAATTGCCTGAACCACACATGCCTGTGAAAGCTGTAGCTATGAAGCCAGGCCCGAGCTAAAGGCCAAATGAGCAAATTTACCTTCCACAGCCATTATGCTCCTCCCACATAATGCATGGAACTTACTAATAATACAGCCTCTCTAACATAATTTCTCTGTCTTGCTCCATTTCACATTTTTGTTTCTTATTTTTTCTATTTTTTTTCCCTAAAATTCAAGTAACTTTAAAAATTGCACAAAAAGAGTTGGAGTATTTCCTAGTACATTAATTTAAAAAACAACAATAATGTTCCAAACTAGCAGAGAGAAATACAAGAAATTAAAGTCCATAATGATAGCTAGTTTTAAAAAAACAATATGGATTTCATCCAATATAACTCCAGTTAATCCTTAACCAGGTTCTTTCACACAAAAACAATCTTTACTTCAACTGGATCAGGACCATTTACAAAGCTTTGTTATTTTTGGTAGTGATTGTAGTAACCATAGCAATAAAAAAACAGCTTTAGTAATTTAAATGGCATTTCAAGTATTTTTAAAGGTGGAGTTTATATTTACATTATTGAAAATTCATTAGTTATTCATTTTGTATTGCTTGAGGAAAGCTCTGAGAGTAGTCTTCTAAGACTGTAACTCAGTATATGAATTAGATGATGTTGTCCAAGTATAAACATATTCTAATATTAGACTTTGCACTTTTGTATTCTTTTAAATTCACATGTCTTTACAGAAAGGCTTTCAAACATGTGAGATAGCACAACACATTCAGGTAGAAAAGTGTATATAAAGATCTCTAGAAATCCACTTATTAGCCTATTTTAGATGTTTGCATTTATCGTGGTTGCAGAGAAGCAAGTTCATCCAACGTTATTTTCCCACAATCCTAACTCCTCCATTGCTGGACTTTCTTCTTTAAAGTACACAAAAGTCACCTGGTGTCAAAACTCTCCCATCAAGAAGCAGTCATGTTAGTGGCTCAGACAGGGTGGGCACCAAGCGAAAATGGCTCCATCAGCAGCTGCGAGTTACACAAATGACAGAGAAGCCTTCCAAAGACAGTGAAGGGAAAGAAGGAGCAGAGAGATCAAAGCAAAGCAAACACAGCAGAAGACCACATTTTCTCAGTGATCTGCAACTGCAAACAAAAGGCACTGAATATTATAGGATGTAAGTGTTTAGTTAGTACAGAGAGCCACAACCTCCCTCTGACCCACACAACCTTCCTACCAGTATCAATGGCTAAGAACTTTGTGCTTTGGAGAATTCACTGGCCTGATTTTATAGTTCTGGCTGCAATAATTATATCTTGCATAATCAAATTGTGGCATTCGTTATCACAACATGCCAGAGACATCATATGCATAAATAGATTAAAAACAATTAAACAAATCTATGAAGAGAAGATCCATCAATGAGTATTAAACATGACTAATACTTGACCTACTGATTCCAGAAGCTAAAAGGACAAACCAAGAAAAGAAGCAATGTGTACCTCTAATGTTTCTCCATGCACCTACTATTTATCACTACTGGATAGAATCACACATTCAGTAAGGTCGGACCTGTGGATATCATCTACTCCAACATATCTGCTCAAAGCAGCATGAACATGTTGTTCTCAGGTGGGTTTTGAACATCTTCAAGAATGGTCTACAATCTCTGGGCAACCTTTTCCAATGTTTGACAACCTTTATAGCTAGAAAGCTTCTTCTTATGTTTAAACAGAATTCCCCACTTTTCCATTTGTGCCACTGCCTCTTGTCCTCTCACTGGATACCACTGAGAAGACTCTGGTTTCATCTTCTTTATTCCCTCCCATAAGGTATAAACACTGATTAGGACACCTGAGTCTTCTCCAGGACAAAGAGTTTCAACTCTCTGCCTCTCCTCAAAAGGAAGATGCTTCAAGTGCTTAATCATCTACACGACCCTTTGTGGACTTGTTCTGGTTTTTGCATCATATTCTTACACTCCTCCTTCTTGTCTTCCTGACTTGCTCTTCCAACGCAGTTATCCCACCATGTTGCTGTGATCACCATGAAATTTAACCCTGCAGTTAGATGCAGTGCTATAACTCCTCCTTTTTGATCCTCATGGAGCATGCAGCAGCATAGAGGAACTCCAGAGAGGTATTTGGTCATGCTGATTTAGTGGCTTAGTCCAATCTTTGCAATGATCCTGTAAGGATGCTGTTGTGAATTAACCCAGATGCTCTCTCATTTTGCACTGCAGGTGGAATAGGGGAGAGAATCAGAAAAAAAAAAAGTGAGAAAATGTGTGAGTTGAGATAAAGACAGCTTAATCATTAAGATTTAATAATAATAGTCATCCTTATTGTGAGTAAAATGTAACAAAGAAAAAAGTCAATCCTGAGAAAGAAAACAGATGCAAATGAAAAGAGATGCTCATCACCAACTGACCAATGCCCTGCAAGTCCCTGAGAAGCAGCTGCCCTCTCACCACTCTTGCCCCCTAACTTTATTGCTGAGCATGACACCACATGGTCTGGGACATCCTTTTGGTCAGCTGGAGTCAATTGTCTGGCTGTGCCCTGTCTCAGCTCCTTGCACACCCCCAGCCCACTCGCTGGTAGGGTGGGGTGAGGAACAGAAAAGGCCTTGGCTCTGTGTAAGCCCTGCTCAACAATAACAAAAACATCCCTGTGTTATCAAAACTGTGTCCAGCATAAATCAAAAACACAGCTCCATAGCAGATACTGTGAAGAAATTTATCTCTATTCCAGCCAAGATCAGCACAGCTATTCTTATAAACTGGCACTCTAAGCTTTTGCCTTTTCCAGGTAAATGTTGCAGGTAGTTACCAAAAAATCATTGTCAATAGCTAGAGAACAAATAAGATCATGGTCCAATATCTTACTCTAAACTAGGGTCAAATATTGCTCCTGAGAAATGTTTTTTAAATATATTGTTAAGGTGTGCAGTAGTTTTGAATATCAATTATCCCACTAAGTGTTTATCTCTCCTTAGTTTTGAACTTCTCCATAGCATTTAGCATAATTAGTCTTTGCTTCAGCTAAAGTCCAAATTCTTACTGTTATTCTCATTCCTTTAATTTTCTTTTCATTGGCTGTGCTTTCCTGTCCCCTGACAAGTCTGGCTGGTTTCCCTGGGACTCTATCCAACCAGGCCATCTTTTTCTTCATGTGCTTCCCCAAAAACTGACATAACAGAGCAGCAAGGCCTGCCAAATAGAGAAAGTACATTAAGGACCTTTCAGATGTCACTTGCCTTGTTCACAGTAACATAGCTTTATGTACTCCCATTTACTCTGTGACTTCTAAACTACATGATTGTAAAATCTTTCACAGAATATTTACAGGTCCGGTTTACATCTTACTTGAGGACATCCACAATGCAATGTCTGATGGAAGAAAGTAGTACTAATGGTCTTGGGACAGAAAAACATCTGAAAAAGGCTGTCACTCAGAAAACAGGTGGGTCACAGAGGAGATATGGTACAGGCAGGAGAGGACATGTTCCTTCTATACAGCAAAACATTTCTCTTTCCCAAAAACCATGAAGCACTCAGCCCCAAAGAATTCCTGCCTTTCTCTGAAGTGAATCTAACTGTATCATCTCACATTAACATAGCATACAGTATCTATTATCTTCTATGCTGTTGTTGAAGGTAAAGCCCACAAGATCCACCCCTGTAAATAAAAATTGTATGTCACAAATTAGAGCAAGCAATTTCTCATATGAATAACCTGTTTTTTTTCCATGACTCCTTCTTACTGACAGAACTTACAGTTCCTATGTTTCTTTCAAAGAGAAAATGTGTTCAGTCAATCTACTTTCACTGAACTCCCACTAATTCAAGGTAAGAGCAATGTGAAGCAGAGATCCTGTATCACTCATTCAGTAGTAGGCAGTTCCCAAATAGGAGAAGCCAAGGTGACTCCAGGCATATTAAAACAGGTTCACACTAGAAGAAGGATGGAAGTTGCTCTCCTGATTCCAAGGGTTTACAAGCACAAAGGCTGATAAAAAACAAGGATGTAACTACATTTCTTGAACATCGTTTAAAATGGTTTTCAAGTTGCGATTCTTATTAAGTAGATCCAGTTTGTAAGATCAGAGATCAAGATAAATATTTAAAAGTATAGATAAATATATAGCTCCATAGAAGTTGCTAAAAGCTTCTGTTTCCATATGCCTATAGGCATAGGAATTGTTTCATAAGCATGCCACTGTCTTCTACTAGTCTTCTGGAAGTGTGATACTTCTGAAAACCAGACATACGTAAGATATTTTAAACACATTACATATGTTCTACATTAATTAGATTAATTATATTAAGCCACCTTGTCTTTTAATGATCACTTTCACTTTCTTCTTTGATGCAGCACATAAGTAAAACCTTCCTTCTGAGCAGAGGTTCAGACAAGTATTAGAATTATAGTCAGAGCAAGGATAAGACATAAATAATGGGGAATAACGGATATATTTGGATTCTGAAGAGAATTATGAATTTTACTAAGACATTCTACTATTCAGACCTCGAGTCTGGAACTAAGCAGGTCTGTTCCTCGTGATGATTTGGTAGGTGGGCAAGGTAAGATGTTTACAAATTCAGATTATCTTGAAGGGAAATCCTTCTATGTAATTAGGTCCTCTGTTCCAATAATAGCTACTACAGATTGCCAAATCCAAGGCATGTATCAGACACTTGCAGATTTCTCTGTCATGGAGGAAAGAAATAGAAAGAGAAGGGAAAGAGAAGGGGAAAGAAAAAGGAAAGGGGAAAGGGGAAGGGGGAAAGGGGAAAGGGGAAAGGGGAAAAGAATTTTAAAAGTATTACAGTTTATATTTTACCCTAGTGAGAGAACAGAAAGTGATAGCCACCAGTCTTTTAATCCCCTTGTTTGCTGTACCACTAGACTTTATGTAATGTTGTTTTTCTTCCTGAAATGGGTCTGCCAGTGACATGAAATGATCACAATGTAATATCCTAAATGTTTTCATCATGTGTAATTATTTATTTTCATGCCATTCTGAAATCCTAGGCAGATTGCCGACTTGATGATCATGTTTTCCCCCACAAAATACTTAATAGACAAGAGACAAAAGCCTTAGAAGGATCAGAAACAGAAATGTTTACATAACCTGCCACTTGAATAATGAGAAAGCAAATGCTATATCTTACTAGAAAAAAAAAACCAAGCTTTTCTAGTGCATGGCTTTTAATTAATTCTTTGCCATAAATCTTTATCAACTGATTAGATTAATAATTACAAAAAGAAAACACAATTACACAAAGAAACAAAGAAAATAAGGAAAAGCCAAGCTGACTGAATTAATTTTTACTATCTTGGAAAAACCTGGCAAAAAGTTAACATGTAATTTCAGATAATGTTATTAATTTAATTGAATGATTCTAGAATGGCAGTTATATTAATCCAATTTACAGCAAATTGCAAATAAATTTACAGTATAGGATTTTAGACTCAAAGGATAGAATTCAGTAATAGCATCATAATCCCATCTTTTTTTTTATAAAGCTATAATGCAAATATATGAAAAATAATGTTCTGTAAATTTTCATACCAGAAGGATAATTCCGAAATCTGCCATCAGAGTGGATAAAAACACAAAGATGGTCTCTTTAACACTGCAGCATGAAAAAAGTTCTCTTTTATCTACTCTTTAGAAAGAAAGACATCCTATGTGTGCACTCCCTATGGTCAGATTATTTTACCATTTGGGTTGAATTAATTTGACTTTGAAAAGTCAGTTGTAGATGGTCATAAAATGAAACCTTTCCTTTTTTTTCCTGAGATTTCAAGTCTGTTCAGCACCTTCTGCATACTCCTTCAAAATTTCATTTGTAATAACCAACTGCACTTTGGTCTTTTCTCAGTCATGCTTGAAAACATTAATAACTCCCAAACCCAGGACATGGCTAATGTGCACAGACAGAATGCAAAAGAACTTGTACAGGTTGGAGAGAAAAGAGGAGAAGAGAAAACTCTCCCAAACATATTATTTAACAGCTGAATCATCTGGACAGAATTCATGTCAGTCACAAGTTGTAAGGTAGATGTCCCAATCTCAGTTGGTCTCTCAAAGTTACCTCTGTGAAGGCATACTGACATTTTGCCAGCTTCATTTCTTCTCAGCCTTACCAAAATACCTATTGTAATGGAGAGCAAACTTAGCTTACCAGTATTCTGTATATGCTTTGGAACTCCTTTTGAAGCTGTATCTTTAAATAGTACTGCAGGAAGCCTGAAAAACACCATGCTGTCATTACCCTCAAAAATTTTTACAACTTAGGGGATCTTACCAGTCCTAGGAAGAGTTTCTATGGCTACATCAGCAAAACACAAAGAACAAGCTAAGTAAAACGACATAATATTTTCAGAAGACTATTTTGGGAAGATAGGAATATACTTCTTGTGAAGTTTTCTCTCTTTAAGTCCCTTCTTCCTACCTACACTTACACAAAGACCATATCTCTTTTCTACATTCTCAAGTAATCTCCCTCAAACCCACATCCACAAGCTGCTGAAACAACCTGTCTTACCTAATGGCATTCCTCAACTGCAAACTCCATGCAGAACCACATCTGAGATGGATGTTGTTTAAAAGCACCTGGAAAAAAAACCCAACAAACCAACACACAAATCTACACTTTCAAACTAATGTGTAGACCCTTTCCTGGATTCATCAGCGGCTCCAGGAAAACAATTTGATTTGAATTTCTAAACATGTGTCCAGGACTCTTAGACCTATGACCTTCTTGGAAGGACTGAAAACAACTGACCAGGGATGAACTGATCAACTTTGTCTAGAATGTAACTGAGCACTGCTTTGTAAATACATGGAAATAAACTCTGAAGACTTTCTAGCATTTCTGCTAATATTCTGGTAGATTCCATTATTTTAACTGAAGTCTGCTTAAAAACTTTGGATTTATTTTTCTCCTCGTTCCAGCCACTGCTCTACCACTCCAATCTGGCTGTATATGTTGTTCAGTTTAGAAGAACAGGTTTCACATTTTCCATTTAGAACTCCAGTGATTCCTGGAACATAAGCGAGGTATGGCAAAGAGCTTCCATGCATTGTTTCAGCCTGACAAGTGGGACTGAGAAAATGGAGAAAATAACATAGAAAGAAAATCCAGCAAAGCGTTTCCTTCACAGAAAACAGATACTGGAAAATGCTCAAGTTTTTTTAGCCCTTGATTAAGAATATGTCATAAATTTTCTCTGCATATTCTCTAAAATACTACACACCTGAGGCACATTATAAGAATTCACAAAAAAGCTCTCATCTAAATGAAATAAGGTGCTAGAACAACTACCATAAGAAAAGTAATCCTGGGCTTTAACTTAATGATTCCCCACTGCATTCCAACAGCAAGCAGTCAGTCTTTATTGGAAGGATTATATCTTCATGTGAAGAAACCTTTTTCCTATTCTCAACTCATAGTGTCATTTTTGCTGAAGTCAGTGTATTAGCCAGTATGTTAATTGGCTAATTACCCAGCCATGGAATACACTAAAGCTCAAAATGTATTTCAGTGATGATAACAAAGAGATGATGTAACTACTTTATTACTGCCAATACAAGTGCACAGATTCGCTTGCTGAAAGGGCATTTAGACCACGTATAAAAAATTAATCACACACCTGAAATAAGTATATGTGTGTTAAAATTTTATTGTATCTATACTTAATGTATAGATACAATAAAATACTCATGCCATGTCTGAATTTAGTTCTCCTAAATCACTCTGTAATATTTACTTTTTGTATTAGACCTTTACTAGATTCTTGGGATCAGAATTTATTAGTGTGGAAATACAAGCAAATTGGCACACACAAAGAGACAATTAGAAAAAAGTGGCCTGATCTCTTGCTATGGCCATAAGTGGGTGTCTAGAGCAAACATAAAAATAGACCATTATGGAATGGTGCTTCCCTTAGTAAACTTGCTGTGAGCACTGAGAGACTAACAAAATTACAGTCGATCATGTGTGCACCATCCTTTCTAACAGTTCTAATTCATGCACCACAAAATTGACTGATCATATCTTAATACATTTATAATTTTGTAGGAAGTCGTTTTTAATGTTTAATTACAGATTGTTTTCATAAGTGCTTTTTGCTTAAGGTCTGTCATTTTATCATTTCATCAGATGCCTTCCAGTTCTTACATTTCTTAGAAGGAATGAACAACTATGCATGCCCAAGTTCTTTCAGAATACTCTATCCTCTACCCCATTCCTCAGCAACAGCCATCCTAAGAGTTATTGCCCATGGAAGCTTTTTTCTACAGAAATCTCTGTGTATTTCTAATCATTCACAGTAATTTTTACCTTCAAAGGATAAAAGTGAATACTCCTGTGATTTGGAGTAATTTTTCCTCATGTATAATTATCAACTTCAATTTTATGCTCAGCATCATATGAATATACTAAAAGATAGCTTTTACACCAATATAAGTTATTAACCACACATCTCAATTATTATTCCAGAAAAAAAAAAAAAAAAGAGAAAAAGAAAAATGAAGTGGACAGTTACATCAACCAAAATAAACAAAAGACTTTCTGTTCCTGATACCTTCTGGTATTTTTTAAGGAAGTGAAATTTATAATACAGCTTCTCTTTTTTTTTTTTTTTTTTTATTCCACAAAAGCTCTGGGCATATTAATTCTCACATGCTCTATACAGAACAGCAATGCTTTATACTCTTTCAAACAGCAGGTGTGCACCCCCAAAAATGAACAATACAAAGATAATTTCCAGGAAGAGTAGGTACAAGAGGCATATAATTCTGTTTCTCTGGGCCCACAGACAGATTGTTTCTTGGATTTTTAATATTATGCCTTGTGGTGATTGAAAAGTCATCAACTCATAGTTCTGAGAATGTGCTCTACTTGCTTAGCAGTCATTTTAAATTCAGATTCTCCATTTGTCATTGACTTTGTTCCTTTTTTTTATGCATGAATAACACAAAAACTTTAAGACACAGAGTACCTTCTAGTAAAATAATTTATCTTTCCTAGAATAGCCAGAATTAATTTGATAGTAATTACAATGACAGGGATTGGAATGATTGTGCCACAGGGTGGTAATCCTGTTCTTTCTAAACAACATCTCTTTCATCAGTAAAGCAACAGAATTCAGAACCAATGGTATGTGATATTTGTCATACTAACAGCCATCCAACTCCTTTGTCTATACTTTTGGAGGAACATCACACAAAAAAATAAACAAGGGGAAATTATGATGAACTAACTAAGTAGCTTGAGGTCCAGCAAGGAGTTAGTGAAGGAATATGGTACTAAACTGTCATTTCAATGGTTTCAGTAGTAAAGCTCTTCACCATCAGATAAAGCCTTATTAACCAGAGAAATAATCCTTACTCTTCCCTCATCACTACCCATTTTCAGTGCATTATGAAGAACTCTAACTAGTAAATCCTCTAAATGCCTTCTTAAGACATCAGCAATTTTCTATATGTTGATTATCAAAGACAAAAAAACCCAATGGTTTTGTCTTATGGGGAGGTCCAATAAGGGACACCACACATGAGCTGCTCAGGGGGATGCTGAGAAATTTATAAAAATGCACATAGTAAATATTTGCAACAATCTGCTGTGAAGAGAATATCATTACATATTTACACCTAGAACTGCTGAAACCTTGTGTACAGGCACTGAAAAAAATACTGTTGATTTTTTACTTTCACTTTGTATAGGTGATTCTGAAAGATCTTCTAATAAATTTGTTTTTTAACAAGAGAACATAATTTGTTAGGAGTGCGCCCTATCATGGGATCAGATGGAACTTTTACTGAGAAACCAAGTTTCTTAAAGATTTTACGAACAAAAGAGAAAGCCTGGTTTGCCTAGAGACAGAATTTCATCTTCAATGAGCCTAACAATGACTAATCTGCAGAAGGATTTCAACATCTTTTATACTTCTCTACACAAACAAATGCAACTAAAAGACTCCCAAACCAACTTCAGTGCCCATGCAGAGGCTTCAGTCAGATCCCACAGGATACAGCAATCTCTCTACTTGATATTCATTTGTGTAATGGGACCCAAATCTGTGCCTTGCTACAGACATACTGAGTTTCAAAGATGGAAAGCTGAGTTCAGAAAAAGGCATTTTGCTTGTTTAACAAGTCTGTATTTCCAGATTATTACTACTTATAATGTGGTCAAGGTGCATTGTAGTCTTTTCAATAATAAATCAAAATTGGGAATACACACTCAAAACTCACTACTGGCTGGACCTAGAGAGATGGAGCTTCAACAGTCTCAGTTCTGTCAAGCAGCTGAGTACAATGGATCACACTAACTCACCATTCCATGTCTGGCTGCTTGATTCAACTACTAATAGTGTGGTAAAAATCACATTTTAAATTAAGCACTCCTATTCTTCTGAATTTTGTCATATTTTTACTATTAATATATATGAGGACAGACTCAGCAGATTTCCTACACAGTGTTTCAGAAGGAAAGAAGGATTCTCTGGAGAATTCTCTAGAGAAAAGAAGCAGTGTGATTTCAGCACCAATGCCACAGAAATATCCAGGACCAAGCTGTCCACCGTTACACTTACAGATAGTTTGTTAGTTTTAACCAAGAGGGTGAATGATAAAAATGTATCTGGCATACCCTGCAACTAATTTCATTCACAGAAAATTAGATAAATAATGCTATAGAATATAAGCACCACTATAAGTGGTTACTGGGTAGTGGTACTACTAAGCCCAAATAAGAACAGCCACTGACTGCATTGTTAAGTGCAAGGCTCCAAGGCTCTTGGTATGAATTGAGGGAACTAAAAGGTTACTCAACAGCAGCCTAAATGACCAGCTCACTAATCCATCCAGAATGGTGCCAGGAACACTAGTGGTAACACTAGAAAAGAGTGAACACACACCTGGGATGAGAAAAATGCAAGACCAACCCTTTCTGCAACTGCACAAGTTTAGATCAACACTAACTGGTCATAAAAAGTAATTTTAGGTGCAGTGATAAAAGCAACATTGTAAATGAATATAAGTAAGCAATAATTCTTAAATTTTATTTGAGTGACTGCTGCCAGATGCAAGAGCTGTAAAAATTAACTATTTATCATCATATAAACATCATGGAAAATACCAGCTGTACTGTTAGAACAGAAATTTTGCACATTGAGTAGATCTAGAAATCACAAATGTACATACTGTCTAACAAGAAAATCTGATGATCATGGAGTCAAATCTCTTTCACGATATAAATTACCTACATCTGTGATACTTCAGAAAGGTAATTACAAGTACTATGAGCCAGTAGTTCACATTAAGTACATCTCCCTCAGGTATCAGTGTCTCCGTGTTAGGCCACCACAACGTTTTAAAATTATTCATCTAATG
This sequence comes from Parus major, assembly GCF_001522545.3. Classification (NCBI taxonomy): domain Eukaryota; kingdom Metazoa; phylum Chordata; class Aves; order Passeriformes; family Paridae; genus Parus; species Parus major. The sequence continues at coordinate 71,606,953 of NC_031768.1, read as the reverse complement.
TGTAAACCTTCAATTGTTAATGCTACACAATTAAAGACATCATACTTCCAATACACCTGCATAACCCCTACCTACAAACTTTACTGAATTGTGTCATCTGGCCCTGCCTGCAGTAATGTAACAGGTATCCTTCCTTTTGCAAACACACATGGAACCCATCACATAGCATCTAGGGAAAGACTGTTTCTGCTTAGCACTTAATCACACAGCTACAGTACAGGAAAAAATCTAATAGCAATTACATACCAAATAACCGAGAGACATGTTTGCAGAATCTATCATCCAAATCACAATTAAAAAAAATTAAAACTGGACAGTTTTAGTGCATTTAGTGATTAAATTTTTAAAGCATAAATTCATGCTGAGAAAAGGCAAGATACAGACAATGAGAAAGGAAGATGCAATTATGCATTTGAAGAAATAACAGATGGCTGGAAAGATTATCCAGAAAACATAGAATCACAGCATAGAATCATAGAATCTTTTAGGTTGGAAAATCATCGACTTCAACCTCAGACTAATCACCACCTTGTCAACTAGAGCACAGCACTACGTGCCACATCCAGTCTCCACCTCTAGAGATGGTGACCCCACCACCTCCCTAGGCAGTTTGTTTTCATGTTTTCAATGCAGAAATGCTTCCTGATGACCAATCTCAACCTCCCCAGTGCAACTTGAGGCTGTCTCCTCTTGTCCTACTGCTTGTTCCCTGGGAGAAGAGGCTGACCCCAGCTGGCTGCACCCTCCTTTCAGGCAGTTCCAGAGAGTGATGAGGTCCCCCCTGAGGCTCCTTTTCTCCAGGCTAAACACCCCCAGCTCCCTCAGCTGCTCCTCACAGCACTTGTGCCCCAGAGCCTTCCCCAGCTCCGCTGCCCTTCTCTGGACACGCTCCAGCCCCTCAATGTCTTTCTTGCACTGAGGGGCCCAGAACTGAGCACAGCATTTGAGGTGTGGCCTCAGCAGTGCCGAGTCCAGGGGGACGGTCACTGCCCTGCTCCTGCTGGCCACACCACTGCTGATCCAGGCCAGGATGCCATCGGCCTTCTTGGCCACCTGGGCACTGCTGGATAGTGATCAGTTGCTGTCACCAGCACCCCCAGGTCCTTTTCTGCAGGGCAGCTTTCCAGCCAGTCTTCCCCGATCCTGTAGCGCTACATGGAGTCGTCGTGACCTAACATATGTTTTTAATCTGCATTTGACTATGACTTTAGAATACAACCGCAGAGTTCACACCCAAGCCGCCAGTCTGTTCAGCAGCATCCCTCAATGGCAGCGCACTTCTCACCACACCGCAGCCGAGGTGCCGCTGCGGCCGGCGGGCGAGCGAGCGCGGCCAGCGTTAGCCCATGCTGCCACCTCGTGGGGACCCGCCCGGGACACACCGGCCCTCCTGCTCCAACACCACCGCCTGAAACAGGGAACATCGGTAGTGCCCCTGAGCAGCTAATGGCACAGGTACAAGGTGTTCCTTCCTTCCAGGAATATTACCGCTTTTTTAGGAATGATTAACAGAAATGCCGTGTGACAGTTTAATAGAGAAAGCAAACAGTTCTGTTTGCGGTGTGAGCGCAAAACTGAAGGGATGATTTTAGTTTATTCTTTCAGATACAGGCTGACAGAGCTATAAAACCCCAAAATATATGCCTGATATATAACATAACCTGTATGCACATCTTTACAATTCTCTGTAAAGGCATGGAGAGCAGAATGTGAAGCTGTATATTTTTTTGACACAATTAGTAATAAGAAAACCATTACTTGGGCATGTGTTGGGATTGTTCAATTAACTAAAATATAAGCAAGAATGAACTGTCTTCCCACCAAATAGCTAATTAGGCCTAATCAGGCTTCTCATAGCTAGTTACACTGCATTTTAGACCATCATTTTCTGATTGTTTAGAATTGCATTCAGACCTCTAATCAAGGCAAATCTTCCTATCATTTTCCTTTCTCTGCTACATCCACAGCAGGTCTGCCATCATCAATCCTACATTTTACTATTCAGCTGTTACTCATTATGATCTTAAGAAACTGTTTATGACTTAAATTTTAAATGGGAATTAACACATAATAAGGAAGATGAAGACAAAATTTGGGGTGTGCAATCCTGCCCTCACCTTGGAAGTAGAGGAAGCAATTTCCAAATCTAAATACATGTTGAGAAAACACCTGAGATTTTAGCTTCATTGCAAAAAGTGGCAGGAGAATCAGAAAGGCCACTGGTATTCACAAAGCAGGAGAAGGGGGTTTAGTTCTTATGGGTCACATAGAGAGATGATTAATGTTTTCCCATCTGAGGGAAATTATTTACAAGGGAAATCAGTTTGAAGATAACTTCTGGAAAGTTCCACCCCTCACACACAGATCAGGCTCATTCAAGTGTAGATAAAAAACCCATGAAAACTTGTTTGATTTGGGTGTTTTACCAAAAAGTGGATGAGACCACGGTCCATAGAATTACATAATTTTTGAACTTCACTGTTCCTTTCTTCATGTTTTCCTCCTCATCACTCCTGAAACTCTTCTCCTGCCCCTTCAGCAGATAGGACTGTAATCTCTCCTCTTTTGGCTTTTTTCCGCACAAACACTGTTTGCCTTGGCCACACCAACTGCAGTACACCCTGTTATTAAAAAAACCTTGAGGTAAGGTTTGTGTTTCAGCATTCCCTGTGCCCACTATCAGTGGTATGTCCTTCTTGATAAGTTTGGGTAACCTTGATAAGCTTTTGGTAACCTTCTCCTGTGCATGTCAAGCCCAAAACTTTAATAGGGCAGTTCTACCAAAAAGAAACTTATCTTTTTAACACCTGGACATCAGCAGAGGAAAATCAATGTTTTTTTTAATTTTAAAACTTAACTGTATTTCACTAGAGCTGATTAAACAGATAGCTGGGAAGTATCATGCTACATTTGTGACAGCCAAAACATGAGTGGCAAAACACTGCAAAAATACCTCTTACTTCTTCTGCAAGTAGTGAGAACGCATGTAGAATAAAGTAATCCCAAAGCATGGACTTAATGGCTTCTAATACAAGTGCTCTGGTTTTGGCTGGAGGAGCATTAATTTCCTTGACAGTGGGTGGTATGGGGCTGTGTTTCGGATTTGTGCTGAGCAGAGCACGGATAACACAGAGATGTTTTTGTTATTGCTGAGCAGGGCTTACACAGAGCCAAAGCCTTTCTGTTTTTATATTGTACCAACATGCTGGTGAGGAAAGCTGGGGGTGCATCAGAGGTTGGGAGGGGACACAGCCAGGACAGGTGACCCCAGCTGACCAAAGGGACATTCCAGACCATCTGATATCATGCTCTGTGTACAAAGAGGGGGGAAGAAAGAGGAAGGCGGGATGTCTGGAGTCATGGCTTTTGTCTTCCCAAGTTACCGCTGTGTGTGATGGGGCCCTGCTCTCCTGAGAATGGCTGAACACCTGCCTGCCCAAGGAAAGCAGTTAATTCATCCCTTGTCTTGCTTTGCTTGTGTGCGTGGTTTTTGCTTTCTCTATTAAACCGCCTTAACCTCACCCCGCGGGATTTCTACCTTTTACTCTCCCAGTTTTCCCCCCGATCCCACTGGTGAGGTAGCGAGGGCCTAGCTACGTGACGGATCGCCAGCTGACCGCTGTCCCACCCCGGAGAGCCGGGAACGCAATCTCTGCGAGGCAGCGCCTCAGCCCGGCGGGGCCCTGGCGGCGGGACCCGGCCGGGCGCGGCCGCCCCGCCCTGCACGCCCGCCCGCCATTGGCTGCGGCCGTCACAAGGGGCGCCCCGGGTCCGCCGCCATCTTGGCGCACGAGGGCTCGGTGAGGCGGCGCGAGCGGCAGCCGCGCTCCGGAGCCGCGCGTCCCTGCCGGCACCGCGGGGAGAGAGGGCTCCTCTCGGGCACCAGCCAAACAAGAAACAACCAAAGAAACCACAGAAGGTGCGGGGCGCGGGGGCAGTCCCAAAGGAAGGGTAGTCGGGGTCTGTCCGTGGGGTGGCTTGCAGGCGGGGAGTGGTTACGGAGATAATTGCAGTAAGGAGGAATCATCCTGTTGTTGAGGAGCCGCGGTCATGAGGGAGGTTGGGAGAGCAGTAGCGGTGTTTCCTCATGTGCTAGGCAGGTGGGTCGGCGTGCAGAGCAGGCTGCTGCTCTGTTGCGTTTAGATTTGCTTTTCAAGGAAGACAGGTGTATGCGTAGTAATATTTTTGCGTCTATAATTTCTATTTCGGTCTTCACAAAATGATGTGAACCTGCTGTGCTGGCTCAAGTGATGACCTGGGCTGTGTTGTAAAGAATTTGTCTTTTTTTTTTTTTTTTTTAATGTTAGGCACCATGAGTAGAATGGAAGAGTTCTTGTTGGATGAGAGTAATAAAGAACTTCCTAGAAGTAGAATGAAAGGTGTGAGGTACGTGAATTTTGAGATGGTGGCTTTAATATTTTTAAGCTCTGACAGCGTAATCATCAGGAAATGGAATTGAGAAAATGTACAAAGTAATGTCTGTGTTCTGCAACACTATGGCTCTATTTTTCTGTGTTATGTACCTGAGTAAAATACTCAGTTTGTGAAAAGTTTCAGTATTCGGAGTAAGTTCATGGAGGGAGACATTTTAAATTCAACTTGGTACGCTGTAAGATACTACATCATATTGGTCTGTATTGATTTATTCAGTGTGTTTTAAATAACTTGAATTAATGTGATTAAAACTGATTACATAACAATTTATTCATGCTGGTTCTAGTTACCTGAAATACTGCGTGCCTAACAGCTGTAGTATTACCTTTATGTATGATGAATTCACTGTCACAAAACTAAAGTACTTCCCCAGTTAAGAGAAGGTAACAAATATTTTTGTCGTGTGTTTTGTTAACTGCAGCTTCTTTATAATGTCATTTGGTAAAAGTGGATGAGCTTAGCTGTAAAAGAGCTGGAAGTCACAATTTATTTCTTACTAATATTCCTGATGATCCTAAATCTTTACTTTTATCTCTGAAGGCAATCTGCTAAGCTACTAGAGGAGGATTTTACAGAACCACATCAGAGAAATGGCGATTTGTGTCATATGTCAAAAGCTTTCAGTGCAGAAGGTAAGGCTTTTGGATCTTTTTATTTCCAGCAGTTTTATTGTGTGCACTGCTCACTGTTAATTTTTATTTTATATGGTCTTTAAGGATAGTAGATGGGCTGTTAGCTTTGATTAACATATTGTTTATTTGCTACTTACTCAGTAGTTAACAAGAATAATCAATTCTTTTGATTCCTCTCCTGCTTCTTTTCTTGACAAGGTGATGGACAAGTTTGTTCTAAAAGAAACCTCATTTTCCTCAGTGTTTCTGCATGAGTAACTTTTTTCCAAGAGTTGAAAAATTGTATGGGATGGTGTAGTATTTTTGGGTGTGTCTGAAGTGATTTTTTTTTCCTGTACTTAACTATGCTTTTGAATGTGTGGCGTTTTTTGTCTTTATTCTTTCCATATGATTATCCTGTGCTGAATGTAGTAACATCCATAGCTAAGGATAACAGATAATGCCCTAATCGTTACACATAAATCAGTCTTTGTAATTCTCAGCTAAGTTTTATATCTATCTCTGTCTGCATTTCTATTTGTAGCTCTTAAATTCTCTTATTAAAAAAAGTTAGGGCCCTAATTCCTGTTGACTTGCTGAATACTATTTAGAAGACTACTCTGGTGATGGTGTATTCCTGTTGTCTTATGGATTAGGATGCCCTACAGGAGTGGATTTTTCTGTGCTTGCTTTTACAGTGTTGCATGGTGATGGGAAGGATGAAGAGACTGATTTGTTTTGTTTCTCTTCTCCAAAAGTAAGTTGATCTAAAGCTTTCCGTTCAATAGTCACTGTGGAGGTGTGGAGTAGCGATATTACAGGATCTTGTGAATTTTCATTGAGAGAGATAAAAGCAGGCTCAGGTCCTCTCTGAGCTCAGGGTCTGTGCTTTATGGCCACCTACATCCCCAGCAAGTGCACTTCTTGTCACACAGTGTTGCTGTGTAGTGCATGTCAGATGTCCAGAGCCTGGGTTTCGAGAGGCAGATTTTTACAATTCTCAGTAGTGCTGCATATTGCCAGATCTGTTCAATGCTCCTGCATGCACACAGTGTGCAAGGAAACAGCTCATAAGTATCTACATTTTCTGACACTTTTTAAGTTCGAAAGACTTAAAAGATACTAAAAAAAAACCCAGCTTCGCTCTGCCCAGTTGTGTGCAAGTTCTGAGGTTTTGTTTCTGCATCTAAAAAAAATGCCTTGTGCATGACTCTTGTGTGTTACAACATGGTAGTGCCATTGTTTCATAGAAATTTATGTTTTGGACAAACATGAAATATCTCTTTTTTTCTTATGAAGTTCAGGTTTATTTATTGCAAAATCTAAATTAATCAGATCTTCGGCAATTCAGCCCTGCGATTAAGCCTTGAAAGGCTTAATTAAAGGACCTTTAATTGAAAAGGTACACTGAAGAATCTGGTTCAGGAATCCAGTATGTTACAAGTTTTGCATAATAATGGGGAAAATACTAAGTGCAAACAGTAAGTCAGGATTCCTTTTACTAGGAATGCTTTTTATTTATCACAGAGGCGCACTGATAGCTACAGATGTTCTACTTGGGAGCTCTTTCCTTAGACCTCCCCTTGTACAATTCAACAGCACTTACTTTGAAGCTTGGTGTAATTGAAATGGTGGCAGGGGTGAATACTGAAGGTGAAAACAGATTTATAGAATACCTGTTCCTGGGATTTGGCTGTAACCCTGTGGTTGAACATGTTTTCCTTTTTCCCTCTGAATTTAGAACACAGCGGACTTGAAACTTGGGCTGTTTGGCAGCAGCTTGGAAAGACGAGCAAGGTAAACCTTGATTAAATTTTTTCATGTCTTTAAATGGCAGCCTGAGGGAAGACTTGGCCAAGTATGTGATTCCAGACATTTTCCTTGGTCTGATTTTTTTAATGTGTTCTTTAAACTTCACTAACACATTGTTCGTATGAGTGCCCAATACTGTGGGAACACATTGAGTACAAATATTGTTTCACTAAGAGGCAGCAAAAAACAAATTGGTTTGGCTTGAAAACATATGAAAGTTTTAAGCACCTGTGGTAGATGGCTGACGAGGGTTCAGAGGGAGGGAGATTTGCTGAAATTCCAGGCTGTGGTAGGAAGGACTGCTTCCTTCCCCCCACCACCTGCTGATCCTATTGCTCCTTCTGTTTCAATAACCAGTCACAACTATGTAAAGATCAGATGCCAGCAATATTCTGTGGTATTGACAAATCAAAATTACACTCACTTGTTTATTTGCCCGGTCATTGTGAACCTAAAGGAAGTCTTAAAGTAGGTATCTTCCCCCTGCAGTGTTATTGTTGTGAAGATTAGTGTTCATGCAAATAAGGATAGTCCTAGATAATTCTTTCAGGTCTGTTGCATAAGGAAACTGTTCTGAAAGGAAGATGTAGGAAATTTATCTTCTGAGTTTGGTGCATGTAACACACACAGCTAACCTTGCCCAAAGTGCAAGTTTTCATGTGTGGCTGTCAGTCTCTGCAGCAGTGTTCTCCAGATGCTCTCACCGTTGGTCAGACACAGCAAACTGAACCCAGGAAGAGCAACACAAGGCTTCCTTCCTGGAATAAGGCTGGTTTATGCAGACTGCTTTTGTGGCAGTCTTGTCAGCTGTTGTAGAAGAGCAGCTGTGGGTCATCATACAATAGTATTTAAGAGCCTTCCTAACAGGTTGCCAGTAAATGATTTTGATGTCATTGGTTATGTATTCTAAAGATTTTAACAGTAACAACTGAGAAATGAATCCTGGAATGTTCATAGGTATGCATTTACTCTCAGTGAGGATAAGAATCACTACCAGCTACTAAAGTTTTGTTCAGCCTTGCCAAAATTGTCAAATGAAAAATAGCTACTTTTAAGGGGGTTATAGTAAAAAGCAGATTTTTGTTTGTTGTTTTGGAAAATAGCGTATCTGCTGTATATGTGAATTAATCTGTTACACAAGTAGGTGTGTGTATACTTATTTAATGATTCTGAAATACTTGTGTAAAGTATTTGTAGGAAGCTTGATACTTTATTTAAAATGCATAGGTCTTTTCTTAAAAGGTTTTTGTTTGCAGGTCCTTCAGTCACAATACCAAAGAGAAAAACGTTCAGCACCCATTCTCTTCCAATGGTGGGCTGAGTGATGGATCAGCTCTAGCTCCATTATCCGATATGGTGTGTTAACATGGAATTTCCTTATATTCTCACTTGGTTTTGTACGCACATAGTTAATAGTGCACTTTGTAAAACGAAAAACCCTGCAGCCTTAACAGTTGCATGCTATTGTTCTGTCTTATGGTATGGATGTGCAGCTACAGTATTCATAAAATAACTTGACAGAGAAGTGCAGCTCAGACACAACGCCCCCATGAGATCATAGCTGCAGACTGTTAGTTCTGTCCAGCTGCTGTGAAATGATGTATTTTGAATTCAGCTTTTCTTAAAAGATACCCCAGGTGTCACAACATTTGAGATGGGGACTTCTTTATTTGTTTATAAATTTGGAGCATCTGCAAGGCTCATGCTCACCTCCTTAAAACAGTAATTCAGGGCAACAAGGCTGTTGGACAAATGGATATCTCTTTTAAAATTCTATTAAATTTCTTAACCTCATCTTTCTAAATGGGGTTTATGAAGTTTTAGACCAGGAGAACTTAAACTGTGGATATTTTAAAGTGATCTATAAGTAGCTATATATCCACTGTGGGTATTTTAAAGGAACTATATATCCACTGCCAATCATGTTTTCTTCTGTAGAGATTTTCCTGTACACTGACCTTGAAAAAAATCATAACTTGCAAATGTCTGATGTGATTGCTTAGGTAGTTTTGTTACAGTGCCCATTAAAGTTTGAAAATGGTTTTCTTGTATCAGCAAAATACTGGGAGCTAGCTACATTTTTAGTGGGGGGTTTCCCCAAGTGATATTCCTAAATATTTTACTTTTGTTCTAGGCTGCAGTATTCCCATTCTTCAATCTTCCATGTTTTTTTTTCTCTGTATTAGTAACTTTATTTTCTTATTTTTTCATGTACTGTTTTAATTTGGTTTTTGTATGTGAGTATGCAATTAAATTGTTAAAAAAAATCCAAATTTAGAATCTCTTTCAGAAATACTACAGTGTAAATGTTCTCATTGAAATTCAGGTGAGCCAAGTATTTTGTGCCTGATGGTCATTGTGGAGCTGCTAATTGTCTTCACATAGCTCATCAGTCACCCACATCAAATGCCTCTGTCAAAATGGTAAATTGCTGTAGACCATCTTGTCTTTCAGTTGTGTAAACAACTTTTTTTGTTCATTGGCAAACCTTTCCTCAGGATTACACTGGGCAAGATATTGATGAAGCCTTGGGCATAGCTGTTAGTAATCTTGGCCACTTCCATGATGCGAGCAAGGTGGGTGAAAATCAGCTAAATAAATCATGAAATGATAAATCCTCTCCTGGGCTGAAGGCTTTTGTTGTGAATACTCACATTAACTCTCTATTTATATGTGCTTTTCCTTCCTTTGTTTTGATAATCTGTTTTGTCTTTGAACTGTTCATGTTATTTCTGTGAATACACAGCCTTAAAGTCCAGGCTACAGCCTGAAAAGTAGTCTGAAAAGGAGTACACGAGCCCGTGCATTATTTAAAGTTAATAGGTCAATACATACATTTAGCAGAACCAATGTAAGCCAGTCAAAGTACAAAATTTGTGTTTCCTTGGATCAGGGTAAAAGTCAGCTTTTGTTTTTGCTCTAGCAGCCACTCTGAATTTTAATTCTAGTGTGTCTCTTTCTGCGTTTAAAGGTGGAAAAAATGTTATGAATGCAACAGAAATAAAATATGCACCAGAATGTGCAGAAAAAATGTAAACCAAGTAATACATTTATAAGCACAGTATAAAACATAGGAAGAAACCTTAAATACCAGATAATGCTGTTAATTGGTCTTATTGAGTCACTTTTGACCTTTATCAGTGATAATTAATTTATTTATACTTTAACTCTTCTTACATGTGCTGTAGAAAATCTTTCAGTTCTCTTTGCCATCTGTTTGCATTTTACTGGTAAGATACACAGTAATGAAGTACTTAATGTTTCAAAAGCTTAGTTCTCTTGACTGTGGTCTGAAGTGTCACTGAGCTCAGGTTTTCAGAAGAGCCTCAAGGGGGGGGGGGTGTTAGTCTTCAGTTCTCCATTCCCTTTCTAATGGCCAGTCTTTCTGTTAAGCAAAGCTATGCTGAATTCCTAACTCATACACTAATAGAATCTTGTGGCAACTTTCCATTTCAGCTGCTATAATATAAAAAAATAACCCATGGGTATGACTGTGGTTCTGCAGCAGCTTTTCAGCAGAGACTGAGACACTGCCAAAGTGGTATTGCGCTATTGAGATATTTTCCTGTAGTCTCTTCATTAAATGTAACTGTAAACAAAACTGATGTTTAGCCAGAGGAAGAATTTTTTTTAAAAAATTTTTCCTTTGTGCTCACAATGAGTTCTAAAAAACAGTGGAAATCTCAGCATGCTGTTATCTGTGTATGGTGCTGTTTGAATGTCAGGTAATGAAAGTGAGACAGCAGGCCCAGGATCTGTTTCTTGCCTCATAGACCCAAGAGCTTCAGTTGAGGAGGATTCAAACAGTGCCAGCTGACTCCAAGTTAGAGAAAAGAGAGGGTTGTAATGAGCTATAAGTGGTTTAATGTCACTCTATATGCTGGGATATCCATCACGGTCCTACTGCTTCTGTTCTGAATTTTAAAAGATGTAGTATTGTGAGAATAATAAAATAATGCATGTTTATTCATACTGAACAAAATAGGTGCTGGAATACCTGGAGTTAAAAGTAAAGCATAAAAAAGACGAAATTACAGAAGCTGCAGATAGAACACTTGATGAACTTATTACTCTTCTGTCAAGGTAGTAATTCAGTTTCTTTAGTAGCATGGCACAGGTGAGTTACTTTTAATCACAAACCTTTTTCTAAGGTGAATGACTAGATTTTTGTTTAGAATTTTCTCATAGCAGTATTTCATAGTACCAGTCTTTCATTTTTACCCTTTTATTGTGGCATCTTGGAGCTGGTTTGCATGGCCGGGAAACACTGGTTTATGCTGTCTCTGCTCTTAAAAAATAACAAACACTAGTCATAATACTGATTTCCTGAAAAAGCTCAGTTTTGAGCTTTTTTAATACTGTTATTTGTGGATGATAAATTGTAACAGCAGGAATAGCAGTGTTGCTGCACCTGATCCTTCAGTCTGGCCAGCTGTGGCCACAGCAACAAGAGTGGGCTGCCCCCAGAAAGCAAGGCAGGCTGGGGTGCAGCTTGCTCAGGAGCTGTGGACTAAGGCACAATGCTCTACGGTTTGCAGAGGTAGTGCCAAGGACCAGAGTAAAAGAAAAGGAGGGGTCTTTGGTATCAAGTCCAGAGGGTTTATTCTCCAGAGGAGTCGGGGACCAAAAGACAAAAAAGAGTCAGGACTACAGCAACTAATATACAGGGGAGGAGCAAGAGTCGGGTACAAATCATCAACCAATAGTGAGCCTAATAGGGAGGAACAAGGGGAGGGGGTTACAGCACAGGGACCAACCGGAGTGAGGGGGGTGGAGAGGATCAGTCATATAGGCCAATGGGGCCTCAAAGGTTTGGAGATGGGCAGGGAAGGGTCTAGAACAAAAGGCAGGGTTTACAATGATGGGCAACCAGAAACCTGGGGTGATTGGAAGAAGGGGGGATTGACATGGACCCTTCTGGAAATTAGGGAAGGACTTTGGGGTGAGTGACATAGGATAAGGTGGGGAGAACTTAGGTTGGAACCACTCCATTTCAGGGGGAAACCGTTGGGGCAGCCATTGGTATAAATAAACAATTTAACAATAAAACACACCACCACATAGCAGGGCTTTTTAAATTGACTTTCTGCACATTTTCAACCTGATAGAAGACCAATGACACTCCATTTCTGATTTTTACAAATACTTACATCTTCAGATTGAGGGGAGAGAGGTGTTAAAGCTCAGGTTTTCAGAAGAGCCTCAGGGGGGTGTTAGTCTTCAGTCTTAATCTTAGTAGAATGAATTGTAAGACCCAACTGTTTATTTTTCAGTTGGATGTGTTTGGAAATATTAGGAGGCTGAAATGGAGGAGTGCTCCTAATATTTAATTAATAAATATTTTATCAGTGTGAATTCTTTAACTTTGTGGTTCCTCTAATAACAAAGTTTGTTTCCCATGCCCCTACTTCACACTGGGGAAGATGATCCTTGTGTGGGAGGTGTATCCACTTTGTATTTTGTGGCTGGCAGCTGTGTGTTACAGTTCACATTTGAGTCTGTGCAGCTGAGTGCATATTAAATTCTGAAAAGTAACGTTTTTAACACAGGAAAAAGAAATTGTTTGCAGAATTAAAGGAGAACGTCAACAACTACAGTTCTAGTGTTGCAGAAGCTAAGGAAGCCATCGAAGAGAAGAAGCAGCACTTGATTGGTGCCATTAGGACAGCAAAGGAATTAAAATTTTCACATTCTCTAAGAAACTGCTGTGATCTTGCTCAGGTAGTAACATTCTTGCACTGTGAAATAATTTATTTTTAAGGAATATATTCACATTTAGATTGAAAGTTTATGGTCTCAGTTTGCTGACTTCAGTAGTGACATTTTTGGGGTATTACATTCTTACCCTGCCTTTTCATAGACACAGAATTTGTATTTGGTCTTGGTCACAGGTTACAGTCTTGTGACTGATGTAAAGCAAAAAAAGGTGGTTCTTGCCTTGAAGGGTTCAGCATCTGAAACAGGAAATGGCGGGGGGAGGATAGGAAAACTGTCACAGTGCTGTTCAGGTGAAGGGTGGTGTTTGGATCAGTTCAGTTTTTTAAACTTTAATCATTCCAGAGCTCTATAACCTTCTCTCCAACTGAACTAGTCCAGAATTCATAGCCACACTCACTTGATCCTTTTGGTCCCAGGCCTTTACTTCCATTCCTTTTCCCCATCATATCTGCCGTTCTTGGAAACCCATGCTAGCTGCCACACTGTATCAGAGCAAAGGTCCATCTTGTAAAGTCCTCTGTCTCTGGCAATGGGGAGGAAAGATATTTGGAGAAAGCATCCGAGAATCTGGGAGGCTGAAGGTCAAGGGTTTTAGTATCAGTAGGTTACATCAGGCTCATTACACTGAATAAACATTACCTTATTCTGTCATAAGCTTGTGGAACGTCTTCTTTAATGTCACTGTAAAGCTTGTGATGGTGTGCATGGGTATGTACATACGTGCATTATATGTACTTGGGCATAGGTAGTGTCAGTCAGTTTCACCTTTTATTATTTAAGATGAGGTTTGTGTAAAATAGCTTCCTATGTTCTTTCAAAATGTGCCACCCAGTTATTTATTTTGAAGCCTTTGTAGTTCTTGTGTTGAGAAAAAGAATGAATAATTCGTCTTTTCATTCTTTGAAAAAATGTGCTTTTCAGAATCATCTACCTGCATCTATTTGTCACTTTCCATATGAAGAAACTGGGTCTTCTGACCCAGAAAAGACATCTAATCTTTCCTTTTTTTCTGTCATTTACTTCCACCTTACCAGTGTGATTTTTTTGGGAACTGGCAGCCGTGACACTCCTCTCATAGGCCTGCCTTTATACTTAGAGGTCACTTTCTCATTAGATGTTGAAACAAAGGAAATACATGACTTTTGTTTCTGTTTATATGCTTAGATTAAAGAATCTCAACCATTAAGTCTTTGTAAGGCAAGAAGACATATTTAAGAATTAGCTGTCGTCTGAACTCTTAGGGTTTTTACCATAAAATTCAAGGTGTCATGCTATAGATAATAGGTGTCTGTATAATCTACTTTCTGTATAATGAAAGCTAAGATTGTATTTCTTAATTTCAGATTATTTATGACTTGAAACTTCCAGTTGAGGCTGAGCTCTCAAGAGTGAAGAATTTAAAGGAAAAAATACTTTCAAGGTAAATAATTGGAGTGAGAGATATACAGAAACATAAAAGGAGGCACTGGTTACCTAAATTACAGAAACTGTTCATGTAACAGTTAAGCAGCAGAAATGGAGCTTCTTCACTTTTTTCAGTTGACTGAAAAAGTACTACTTCAGACATAAGTATTAAATTAGGAATAACAGGCAACACCCTTCATGTGAGGCATCAGAGAGAAGCACTTAGAATTTGCTGCTGTGTAGACAAATACACATGCATTTTAAAAATCATTGATAGACTTCTGCCACTTCTAAAATTCTCCTTCCCTTAAAAGTAGAAATAAATTGGGAGAATAATGGCTGAATTATTTTTTTAATGAATCAGTTTCTGACCTTCAGGTCAGAAATGCTTAAATGCTCTTTGCTTTACTGATTTCTGAAGAAAGGTAAGGAAAATTCCAGTTGCCATGCTGTTCTCACTGGAAGTGACTGATGATTTCTGTAGTAGAAATGAGTAAAATAGTAGATCACAGCTGAGGTACACCTGACCCTATGCAACTTGGTCATAAGGCTGGTCAAGAGTCCTGCAGTTCCTGTGTATAAAGGCCACTCTCAAAAATGATGGAAGGACAGAAAAAAGACGGTGCTACTTTGGAACATCTTGGGGATCCAGCTATATTTCAGGATGTGGAACCACTCTGGGAATACAGTGGGGGGAATATGATTCTGATTGGCACAGAGAGAATGAAGCTTAGCAAGTTGATTATTTGTGTGCTAAACGCAAACAATTTTTGTGGGATCACAGAATCATTGAGATTGGAAGACTACTAGGATCACTGGGTCCAACCATTAGCCTAACACTGCCAGCTCCACCTCTGCCACGTGTTTAAGTGTAATGTTTGCATGTCTTTCAAATCACAAAATCATAGAATGGTTTGGTTTGAGAGGGACTTTCACAGTTTGTGTAGTCCAAGTGTTCTCCAGTGAACAAAGGCATCCTTAGCTAGATGAGGTTGCTCAGAGCCCCATCCAATCTGAGCTTAAACCTTTAACCTTTCCAGGAATGGGGCATTTACCACCTCTCCAAGCCTCTTGTTCTGCTGTTTCACCACTCTTCTGTAAAAACTTCCTTTTATCTAGTCTGACTTGACATTCCCTTAGGTCAAGGGCTAATGGTTTTAAACTGCTGCAGGAGGCTCTACCAGAAAATTTGTTCCTGTCTTTCTAGAAGATGCTGTAAGGTTTTCCTGGTGCCTTGCCTTCTCCAGGCCGAACAGCCCCAGCTCTCTTAGCCACGTAGCTCCAGGGATGGTGCCTCAGCTAATCCCTGGGTGGGTGGTTCCAATGCAAGGCAGAAATTGGGTACCTTCCTGTCATGTAAATTGAGTTCTTGAGTTAGAGTCTGGATAAACTAATCTATAAAGTCCTCTTCAAGAAAACTTGGGCCCTACCTTCCAAGTCACCACAAATTCAGAGAAGTGTGTTTAAATGCACAATGCTAAATTCTCCCAGCTTAAAAGAAAGCTGAAACATGACAAAATCCAATTATTTTTTTTTGCATTGGAAGACTTTTTAAGAACTTCAGCTGAACAGGGGACAAAGGAGACCTGTTGAAGGATAAATATAAAGGTGTTACGTACCTTGTGCAACTCCAAAATTGCACCAAAGGTGAAAAAAATTACAAGTAGCAGGTGCATAGATGCTGAGGCACATGCTGTAGACATAAAACACTGTAGAAGAAAGAGTGGATAGGTTCCTGAAGGGGCAGTGGGAAGGAAGGATGGAATGCTGTTCAATTTTATTTTCCTTTCAGTTTTCATTGATTAAAACTGGATAGAAAAACTAAGGCATTTATTTAAGTTATACTCACAGTTCCATTAACCTAAACGTAAAAATGTTTAAAATATCTTTCTGGTTTTCATTGGTAAAGAAAATAGTTGATAGTGTAGCAGTCAACAGAACCATGTATTTTGGACTTGAGTTATGGTTTTGTTCTTTACAAAGAAAAGAAAATTCTTTGTCTCTGTGCAGAATAATGCATTGAACTAAACTGATTATAGATGTGAAAACTGAGTGAATGTTGCAGTACTCTCTGCATGAGGGAGAAAGCTTAAGACAAGAGTTTTTAAGTATGAACATGAAGATAAATGAGCAGCCAAATCTGGTTTTTGTAGGAAGAAATAAACTGGAGTAGGTAATTATCTCTTACTTTGCCCCTCCATGAATATTGTGCTGAAAAACACCATAGATCTAAAACTGTCAAAATGATTTAGGTATTCTTGTCACCTTCTATAATATTTGTTCTGTTCTCTTGAGATTGTTTCTGAACACTTTGGAGATTTCATCTTCGTTAGAAAATTTGGGTGAGATTAAATGGAGAACAACAGGGAAGTAAGTATTTTTTAATGAAAGAGAATAGGTACAGTAATGTACCTGTTCTAGTGGTTAAGTATTTATTTGAGATCAAATACAAAAAACTGTAGGTGCTTATGGAATTCTAAGAGTATATTGAAGCAAAGCAGATCTTTATATGCTGGTATTTCAATCACCATTCCAGTCAGTCCAGTTTGTGTTTCAGTTCTGATATTTTGGTTTTACTAGTGTTTTGCCCTAGTATATTTTGCTGAATCACTTCAGTTATCCAGATTTTATTTTATGCTGTGTGCTTTTCAACTTCAGTTAGCATTAAGTGATTCAATAATAGAACCAGTTAGGCTGGAAAAGATCATTGAGTCCAACTGTAAGCCTAAAACTGCCAAAGCAACCACTAAACCATGTTGCATGAGTGCTGTGTCTACTATGTTTGTAGTACATGCAATAGAGATATTAATAATTTCAGCACATAAAACTGCATGTAAGTGCAAATTAATCTCTAAAATGAACCGCTAGTACTAAAATTAGTAGTATTTCCAGTCTAAATACTGATTGTGTCAAATGTCAAAAGAAATTTCTTAGTATTAACAAAGAAAACCCTTCTGTTTTTAAAACTACAATTGCTTTTGTTTTATTAGGATTTTTTGTTTGTTGTTTCTTGTTGGTTTGTTTGTTTTCTGTAGTCCTTGACTAATGCTTGAAAAAATGGAATGGAGTTCCTTTTAGGACTGTTGTAGTTAACACTGAATATGCTAAAAACGGCTTATTGCATACTGTAATATTTGAAAATCCTACATATGAGACTGAGTTGTATATGTTAGTACAAAAGCATCTGCCTTTTGTTTTCAACATGAGCTATCTTACCACATTGTGAACATTTTTTTCAAATAGTTTATATTTGTACTTGTGATCTCTGATCATCTAGGTGGGGGGTAGCTCTTGCAGTAAGCTGTGTCCAAGCGTATGTACTGTGTCTGTGACAATTCTTTCTAGAATTCAGGAGTTATGTTACTGGGGGTTTTTTGTCTTTGTATTAAAAAATTGAATTCAGTTTATTTCTAGGAGCTCTTATGAGGCATTTTTCAACATAGTGATACATTCTCAATAAAACCTTTGCTCTGACTTGTGCTTTTCTGGAAACAGATTGAGTTATGTTAATTTGTTTCTAAATAAATTTTTTCCCAAATATAGTGAAGATAAAGGACAAGACATTCATATCCTTGATGACCAGGAAGAAACACCTGATGTCATAATAGAAGAAATACTTGAAGAGGACTTGGAAGGCAAGAGTCTTAGTACCTCATGCTTTCAGTGTTCCATTGTTGAGTGTGATCTTATTTTTGAGTCTTGTATTATGCTGTGTGTATTTTTATATTTTGTATTATTATGTTTGGCTCATACAAGTTCTTTAATGGTGTCTGTTTCAATTCTTTTGGGTATTTTTTTGTTCACCTGTTGAGCTTATTGAAAACTTTTATCACAATCTCTCTCAAAGAGTGTGGAAAGTACTGTCTGCTACGATGATTTACTCTGACTTGTGATTATTGTAGTCCCCTCAGAGTTTCTGTCATTGGCTTCTGGAGAATTGTTTTCTGTCAGTTACCTCAGCTTCTTGAATCTTCTCCCAGGCCATATTTGGCAGGAACAATCAAGTTCCTCGGTTTGTCAGGTTTTCCCTGGATTGTGCTGCTAAGAGTATAGCTGATGGGTCCATGAAGGAATCCTTCCCCTCTGTTAAGACTGAATCTGGTCCAGCATTGGACCCTGCAGTACTGCAAGTCACTGTCACACAGAAGGAAGTCCAGCAGAGCATGCCAGGCTGATGTGCAGGAGCTGCTCAGGGTCTTAGAGGTGTTTTCCAGCCTTAATAAGCTGACTCATCACTCTTTGGAAATGGTGACCAGGAGTGATCCAAAAGAGGCTGTATCTTTGTTGGGGAAATCTTTTAAGTCATTCATACCTTTTGTTCAGATACCAGTTTATACACTGGAAATGGCCAAGAGAAATCTTGCCTCTGTTTTAGATGCAGCATTTCCTAAACTTGGATAAACTGTCTATACCCAGATACCTTCTCAGATTGTTTCAGATGCCAGGTTCTGTGTAGTCTTTCACCCATAGCGTGTTGCAGTTCAGAGGTGGCAGTGCTCCAGGATGTTGCTAATCTGTCTGGTTGGTGTGCCCTGATCATTCATGTGGATGACATTCAATCTAGATTGTGATGTCCACTCTTGGCAGGAAGCTTTGTGGTATAAAATGCTCTTCTAAGACTTGGGTTGTGGGGCTTCTAAAACTGTCTGGCCCATTAACAGCCTTTGTTGAGTAGCTTCAGAAAGAGAAACCTGTCTTTTGTATCCCTAATGGAGGGAGGTACCTGCAGTACAGAGGATTTAGATGCTTAGTCTTGAGTCCTGGTTTACATAGGGTGATTTCTTGGCTAGTTCTTTGTTCTTCATGAACTGAGTAACTATAGGAAAGTGCTTAGCATACCTGTTCTTAAAGGTAGGAGTCTTAATTTCTAATTTGCTTTCTAGAAGCTTTCTATGTCTTTGTTAGAGGGAATAAAAATTGAATTACTCATTTAAATTCAGACTACCACTTTGTGAGACAGCTTTTTGTTTTGGAGGGTAGCATAAGGCAGAGGTAGCTGAAAAGAACAATTTCATCAGGAAGCAAACATGGTAATAGTTTGAAACAAGCATGAGCAGACTTGTCGGATTAAAATCTGTTTCAGGTAATGTTACCATGATTAATGCAACATAAATTCAGTCATATGCCTAATAATACCTGTTGGAGTCACTTGGAGGGTATTTGATAATTTGTGTTATGTCTTACTCAGGTTTGACAGAATTAGTGTTTGTAAGCCATGTTATAAATCCATGCCATTTCTATATTCGGAGATATTCACAGAAGAAAGAAGCATTTGCTTTGCAGAAGAAATTGGAAAACTTCTGCTGTAGTAAGAGTTCCTATCTCTTGCCTTCAGACATTTTGGAACTAGGTAAATGGTTAATTTCTAAAGGTCTACACAGCTTAAAATACTACCTTGCAATATACCTTCCTTAGTATCATATTCTTTCTTTTTTCTCTCCTCCCCCTCCACTCCTTTATGTAATAAAACAGTCCTTATGAAGTTCACTGACTGAGTAGAAAACATTCTAGAAATCAAAATTAAATACAGTAATACATTCTTAAATGATTAAAATTATATCCTAACTCACGTGTTGGTAATCTTATCCACTTCCACATAATGTGTTCAGAAAACTGATGAAAAGCATGTAGTAACTTTATATTTCAGTGGGGTTTTTGCCACTTAACACAGAGCTATAGAAAGTTTGGCAGACATGACTTCTTGATACAAGTCAAACGCCTGCCAGCCTTAAAGATACTGTGTAAGTGAATGTGAAGGGAACTTCTGGTGGCTATGGAGACTAGGCTTTTACTGTCTTTGTGTCTTTATTGTAGCAGTAGCACTTTCACTACCTGTGTAGAGGATGGGAGCAGGGGAGCATTATGCAGAAATGTCATTATAGTTTGTGTGAAATAATTTAAAATATTGAATTTAGTTCTTTTGTATTTGCTTCCATGTAGGTGCTAGAACTTTCATTAAGAGTAAGGAAACTGGAATGTGGAGCCGTGGAACTATAACTGAACTAATTCCTGTAGAAAGTAAAAATCAGAGGAAGAAGCCTTGTGGTCCAGTAAGATACAAAGTGTGTGATGTTGCATTGCTGAAAGTATTCCTGATTGACTTTGGAAGCTCTGTGGTTCTGGTTTTCTCAGGGTATGTTTATGAAGAGAGAGGTTTTTGTCTGTAGTTGTCTTTGACTGTTGTTATTCAGGTTCTCTTTGGAGAAACAAGTCCTTCCTCACCTTCACACAGGTGGATATCCAGACACCCAAGTGGCTCTGGTATTTTCTTCATGCATATTCCCCTCAGAAAAAGTGGCACTGTATTTAAGTGCACAAGTGTACAAGCCTGCATACATTAAAATATTTAACTGAGACTTGAGTTGTAAAAGGGAGCAGGTAAGTACTAAATGATTTTGAAAAATGCATTTTAGTGAGACTTTAAAATTCTGTTTTATCGACATGACATTATGCCAATTACTGCAATAATAACTTAAAATTAAAGTCTGGGGTTTGGGGGATTTCAGGTGTTTGGGTTGGGTTTTTTTTTTTTGCTTTTAAGCTAGTGCTGTATTTATTCCCATTGCCATTAGATGTGATCCCACTGAAAGGCCTGATTCTTCTACTCTGCAAACTATTGAAACCCATGACATTTGTCTGTTTCTGAGGAAACCTGACCAGCACATTGAGGCAGAGCTTGCAGCCGTTCCTCCTTTAGCAGTACGGTGTTCACTGAAGGATGTAGTTCCGAAAAATGAAGTAAGTACAAACTGCTTGAAGTATTTTAGAAACTTAATCATAAGATCTCTGTTAAAGAATTTAAATATGTAATTTAAAATTATCTTATTCCAGTATAAACAGAAGGAAACTCAAGAATACCAGGTGTATATTTTTTTAAGTTAAATTCTCTTGTAAAAGGATGTGTTGCATTGCTTTCATTGGAATAGAAACAAGAGCTTATAGCAGTCTGTCTTAAAAAGCTTGAGACTACAAATGTATATTTCATGTGTAAATCTCACTGCTCATACTTTAGACATGTTCTTTTGTGAAGTTGAAAAATTAATTTCGAAATTGAACCTCTTATTTTGTGTCCGTCTGATAACTATGCAAATAGTAACTTTCTGAAGTCATCCAAACAAAGAATAAATGGCTTCTTAAAAAATTTTAACAGCATCTCTTCAGGGATTGCACTTGTTACTTAAAATTTTTTTGTTATTATTGTAAAGTGTTATTTATTCTCTTTCAGTATAACCACAAGTAAAGTACTGTCAACCTTTAATCCATTACCAAAAAAAGCATATATATTTCAGTGTTATTTTTTTCAGTATTCACTTTTTATTAGGCTTGTTTTATTCTTGCCACATTCACATGAAAATTAACTAAGTCCAATACAGCTGTGCACTTGACAGTACAAACTGTTGGTCAGTCTTGAGGGGTTTTTACCAGTCTGATGTTGACTGAAATATCTTTAAATAGGCCAGTTCTGGGACAGTTTTCACAAGGGTAGGTAAAATGCCTTCCTTATGTGCATTTTCATTTTTTTCTGTGCCTAAAAAGCACAGAGTTGCAGTATCAAACAAGAAATGCATTATCTTGATCCCAGAGAAATAATTCAGTCATGCTTTTTCAAGATAGGTAAAACGTTACACAGGATGCTGTGGAGAGCAGTAATGTGTAAATTGATCAAAATCACGTTGTGCATTTGTGTAAAGACACAAGAAGATAAACTTACATTTCATCTCTCTCAGTTCATGGGAAAGTCATGAAATGAAACAGATAAGACAATTCTGGTTTTTGTATTAAAACAATCTGAGGGGATCTTCAGAAGAAACATGATGGAGACTGCAATTCTTTGATCTGACTCAGTTTTATACAGTTTAATACAGGTACCAATCCATAATAAGAGTTCTGTTCAGTGCTGTCCTGGCTATGGACTAGACAAGTCTGACCATGTTCAGTATTTAATCTGTTCAGATGCATCTGTGCTTTCTTCCTTGCATTTATTTTATCTTATTTTTAATTGCAGTTTGTATTTTTTGTTTTAATGTTCTCTGACATCCTCAGTAACTTTTTCTTTCTAATACAGGATGAAGGTTGGGGAGACGAGGCAAAGACAAAATTTTTAGAAATGGTAAATAATAAAGTTGTTTCAATGGTGGTGTTCAGAGAAGAGGATGGTGTTCTCATTGTGGATTTGAGAAAACCTCCATTTAATGAAATAAACAGTAACATCCCACTGTCTCTCAAGGATGCATTGGTTTTCTTAGATTTGGCAAGGTATGTGTGCCTTCCTTTGGTTCATGCTCCTGTGTGCTGTAACTGAAAACAGAATAATGCTTACCAAATAAAGGTTGCTTAGTTTGGTTGCTTTTGCAGTGTACTGTGTATTAATGTGTGATATATTAACCTTCAGCAGTGTCTGTTGATTTCCTTTTTCTACCTTCACCAGTAAGCACCATGATACACTCATTTGCACTAGTCAAGCTTCATTTAAATAGGAAACTTTATTTTAGAAAATGGCAAAATACTTATTTCTGTATGAATTTTAAATAACAGAAGGGCTAAATGAGAAGCCCTTGGTCTCTCACAGAAAACCATACAGAAATGTGCCTGAGATCTGTTTGATTTCGCTGGTAGGCAGTGGGAGAAGCATTACAGGTAATTGGCTGCACCCCCTGCAAGGTGGAAAGTTTAAGCTATACATATAAGTATGAATCAAGTAATTTTTATAAGATTGTTTTGTGTTTTTTTTAATGAAAAGTTTGAAATTGAAAGGGTTCATTTGCAGTTAATTTTGACTGTCTTTATTCAAAATTTCACTTGGTTTACTTTAGGTTTAAATTAGAGTTTCCCAATCAGTTGGAAAATTGCACCAACTCACACTATAGTCCACCAAATATTCCACAGGAAGGAGAAGAGGTCTTAGTTGTGGTTTGTCACATTAATAGTCCGAGTGATTTCTATCTCCGCCTGGTAAGTTTAGAAATGAAGTCTATTTAGATGAAAGTATAAAAAAACATTTTAATTTTGAGCTATTTATAGTCCGCAATAAATAAGCTACAGCTTCTGTTAAATTCTGTCACTTGACCAGTGATAGGATTCCTTGAGTTAATAGGTAAGATTAATTCCAACAGTCCTTGATTCAGCATAGGTATATTCCAGGAATTCTTAAAATCCCAGAAAGTTTTTGTCAGTTGTGTAACATGATTAATTCCTTGGTGGGTGTGCAGTATTTTACTGGTTAGAATGGTGATTGAACTGTTCAATAATTGTTAGGCTCTGTAATTCACTTTATGTATTCATGACCACTTTAATTCTGGAGGGAAGACTGGAAAGTACAGTACTAGAAAAAAATTATCCCTTTAAAGAGAAAAAATGCCATTAAGAAGGAACATCTGCTGTGCATGTGTGTTTTGTTGTTTCTATTTCAGAGAGAGAGTGTGGAATCTTTAGCTCTTCCAGAGAAAATTCAGCAAATATATAAACAAGAGAATGGTAAAAGCTTGGAAATTTTCTGCCCAGTTGAAGGTCAAGCCTGCATTGCAAGACAGGAGGATGGGAATTGGTATAGAGCACAGATTATAGGTGAAGTATTGATTCTTTTTCTCTAATGCTAGGTTGCAAAATCAGATGTGCTGGTAGGTCAGAGTTACACACTGGATATGAGCAGTAACATCCAGCCAGTATTTTTACTAGGAATTATGGTGCTACTAGGTAGCTTCATAAAGTCAGTACTACTAATTCATACTCTTTTCTGTTAATAGACTGGTTTATACACCTGTTGTTTTTTAAGCAGAGATGCAGCATATTCCATTTTCTAGAGATTGACACTCTGTTACATAATTATTTAAAGTAGTATTTCTCTTATTATTATGGTTTGAACCATAGCTTTGGCTGTTCCAGCCAACCTGTGAGTGTATTTGGTGCTGGTTAATAATTCTCCATAACAATTCCAAAGGGAGTTGGGGGATTGTGCTTATGCTGAGTCTGTGTTGCCTGTATGTGGGCAGCGTAGCATGTCTGTGCTCACATGTTTACTTGGCATGTGTTCAGTGTGCCAGTGTCTCACAAAGGGGGCCAAAATACCAGGGCTGTCATTTCAGGGACCTGAAAGAGCTGGCTTCTAAAGAATACTCATTTTGATTGGGTTATAAAAATTCCAGAAAATTGACTGGGTGATCATATGGCCTGAATGTGCCATATGAAATTTCTGCTCTGAAATTCTGGTGCTTTAACCTGTGTCAGATACTAATTTTTTTTGTTAAAATAACTTGGGTTGTTTTCCTTGAAGGCCTGCCAAGTTGTCAGGAAGTTCTGGTAAAATATGTTGACTATGGCAACATTGCTAACTTAACTAATAAAGACATACGCAGAGTGGAGCAGGAGTTTCTGAGCTTCCCAGAAAAGGTAAATGACTAGATTAAAAACTCAGAATTAACGGCATCAGTGAATGAGAGGGGAAGGAGAAAGTTGTTCACCTTCTGAAATACATAAATAAAATGTTAAGGAACTTCCTTTATTGCCCACCACTATAAAGTGTCTCAATGTTTTGGGTGCTTATTGAAAACCCTTAGATTTATTTTTTTTATACCTTTCAGGTGTAAATTAAATCTAACATTGCCTTACAGTATAAATGCTGCAGAAGACGTATACATACAATGTGTATATACCTGTGTATTTAATTCCCTTAAATTACATTTAATTCCATAGTAAGCCAAATTAATTTTTGCAGTCTTTCCCTTCTAAATTATAATCTCATAATAAGGGGATTTTTCTTAATACATTTTTGTTTGGTGTATAGCATTTAAATTTTGGTGGTTTTTTAACTTGAGGAATGGTTGGAGTGTCCCCCTTTTGACAAGGAGGAAAACTGACTGGGAATGAAAATGGCAAAGTATTTCTTCAAATAAAAAAAATGCACATAAATAGAAATTATTTTTGTCCTTGCTATTCATTTGATAGTTTTGATTACCAATCACAATTATGCTGAACTTTGAAACTTCATTATGTTGTTAGGGGTTTTTTTTTTAACTAGTTGAAGGCACCAGTAGGCTTTTTTTGTCAATTCCGTGCAATAATCTTTACTGATCTCTGCACCAGTTCTGTGCCTTATAAAGGGAGGCAAAGAGATTTAAGCTCTTTGTGTTTCAGCAAGAAGATCTCTGAATGTGAGTTTCATGCTCAGCAGCTGGGAAGGGAGGGGTCATTTTGAATTAAATCATGTTGTGGTAATGTGGAACCAGAAGCCAAGGTCGTACTGTCTTGCATGAGTACAAAGTACAAAGTGATCCAGTTGTAATGAGATGGTCTTGAACTGTATGTGATGCTTATTGTATTATCTTGGGCTATTCTTCAGGCAATCAGATGTAGGCTGGCTTGCATTGAGCCATTCAAAGGGGCAAATGAGTGGAACAGAGAAGCCAAGGAAAGATTTAAAGAAATGACTGAAGATAAGCTTATGTTGTGTTCAGTTATTGGTAAGTTGTCAGTAGTGTATTAATTTCTCTTTACATATTATTAAGTTGACTCAGTATAGAAGCAATCACTTTTATATTTAAATAGTGTTTATTTGAAATGCTTGTGTTCATACCTGCTGGAGATAGCCCAGAGTATGAATACCTAAATTCTGTCCTCTGGTTGGAGGAGGCATAACAGGTAAAACTTGAAACAAAAGCTCTGTTCATGTCTTGTCTTACAGACCACACCAGTGTTACATGATGTAAGTATTCTGGTTATTCAGATAGGTTTGTTTCCAAAAGTACTAGCTGTCCTTAATGTTTCCTTACACTACTGGTAGCTGGGAGTGTGATTGCTTCTGCTCTAAAATATTGCCAAAAAATGAAAATCATTTCAGAAAACACATATATGCCTTAGTAGGATTTTTCTCAATACCATATATTGTTCATATGTGGCTACTTAATTTTCAGCCCTTGTGGAATGATGATTTGGAACCCATTTAATAAACAGAATTATGTATAGCAGTTGGATTTTTGTACAAAAGCATTTTGTGATTATTGGTCTATTTTAAGTTAATTTTATAGATACATGCAAAGCTAACCGTCTGCATATTGTTGATGTTCAGAATCAATTATTTCGTACAAGAAATGTAATTTTGGAGAATTCTGTCTTTTAGTACTGTTTGTCATTCCTCTAAAACCATGGTCTTCCTACTGACATTGACTGGCACTAATTATGTTGATGTTATTCATTCACAGAAATTTTAGATAATAACATCTTATCCGTTGAACTCTTCAATGCCTCTGCTGATAATGGGAGAAAAATGAGTATTAACTGCCAGCTAGTTGAGGAGGACTTAGCATCCTACATACCTGGGTAAATACACTATGCATAACTTTTAAAGTACTTGAAAATACAGAATTTATGTATTGAAACTGCTGGTGTTGGTGTGTCACCTCCAGGGGCTGGAATTTACCATATCTGTGATAAATTAATTTTCAAATCACATTCTTCAGCTGGTGTAGAGTGTAACTGCAGTTTGATAGTTAATTTCTCAAACTAAATCTTGAATAATGTATTGAAGTTGTACCTGTGAAAAAATTGGAGATCAAATGTTTGCATCATACTTGTAGTGTCCCTATGTGCCAAATCTTCCCAAGTGTTCACTGTTAAGTTTCTCATTCCCATGCAGTAAGAAAATGAATTTGTGTCTTAAACCTGCACCTAAGGTTAATGATCTATTTGAGAGATCTCTTACTAGGGAACACTTGTGTGAACAGCTGTGACAGCAACAGAAGAGTTAGGAAGACAGCAGAGTTGGGAAGTGTGGTGGGGGAGATGAGGCTGATGAGGATAACACTGCTGCATTTAAATGGCTGTCTTTTTACCAAGATAATCCATGAGCTATATTCATGAAAATCTATAATTACTCTTTTGTTAATAATTCCTGAATACTGATGGAAATACTTCATTAAATAGGAAGTTTTCATTCCAAAAGGAAATTCCTAAATTTGCTTTTTTCAGGAGGAAGGATGTAAGTGAATTTTCTCTGGTAGCTTAGAAATGTAACTAAATCTTAGAAACACTCTATTGTCACAGTCACCATTTTTTTAGTAAGATTTTTCTAAGTTATGTAACCTGAAGAGCCAAGTTGTTTTTTCCCTGTCACAAAGGTACTTTGTTGTGTCCCATCTGTATTTAGATGTATGCTTCCAGCCTTCAGTCAAGTATATTCCTTTAGCATGAGTTGCTGTGTAACACTGATCCCTTGAATAAAGTGGGTTTTATGATCCCCTGCTCACTCCCCCTTCTTCAGTTGAACTGGGAAGAAAATAAAAGAAACTCAAGCAAGAAAATTCATGGGTCAAAATAAAGACACAGAAATCACTTACCAAGTACTGTTGCAGGCAAAACAAGCTTGATTTTACTTAGTTATTACTAATTAGCATAAAGATTTAATTACTAATTGAGGCATTGGTGCACAGAAGACAAGCATTTGTAGCACCTACCCTCTCCCATTCCCAGAGTCAAGTTTATTCCACGCTCCTCTTTCCTTTCATGCACTTAATTTACACTCAGTCCATTCAGGGAAGCAGTGAGTAGTGCAGGGAGTTGGGGTCAGGACACAGCAGTTTAGCCATGCTGATCCTTTCTTCTGTTCTCCTGTGCTTTAGGATGGACCCTCCACAAGCCTTTGTCCCTTATTTTGTGGGGCAAGAGGCCCACTCCAGATCTTCTGTTCTTATGATCTTGGTGTTCCCTGTGCTATCTCTTCTGTTCCCTGAATGTTCAAGGATACCTTCTGAATGAGAATAAAAATGTTACTATCATCAGTGTTTCAGAAGTAGCACTTGCAAATGTTTTTGTCTAAGCTACAATTCACTTTCCTTCATGTTGAATAATTCCTGTTATTTTGTTGTTTAGCCTTTTTCACTTTGTTTAAAATCTGTTTAAACTTTCCATTCTAATTAATTTTTGCTCTTTATAGGTACAGTGAAAGAACTGAAGTAAGGCCCAGTGAAATATGGGATGATCCTCTAGAAGAAATTTCTAAAACCTCAGAAGCTTTAATTCCTGTAGACACAGAACTTGTAGATGAAGGAGATTTCAGATCACTCTGTAACAAGGAATTACATGGGAGAATTAGTCATGTTGTGTCTCCTAGTAAAATTTTTGTTCAATTGCTGTCATCAGAAAGTATACTGAAAAGGTACTAAAATTCAAAGAACTTGCCTTCAGTTAAGTTGTTCTTACTAAGAGGTGGTGAAATACAGTTAGAACAAACTCTGGTGAGAGTTGCATTTGACACAGTATACACCTTTGTTGAGGAAAGTATAGGAGCAGAAGAGAGATTGGCACTATATTGTGGCTTGTTGAGTAGCTCTGATTCCAAATTAAGTATATGATCTCACTCATATTTCAAATTAGTTTTATTGTAAGTATTGGGGCCTGGTGAGGGCAACACTGTCCAAAAAGATTAAATCTTCCTTCTTTTTCTTCTCTCCTTCCCATTCCCTCATTAGAAATCTGATTAAATAAAACCTGTGTCCCAAGTCTTAGTAATAACAGGGATGTTTTTTTCAAAATGTTTCCAGTATCTTGTTAGGATGTTTAAAGACAATTTCTAGACATGGTGTCTATCAGCCTGCCTTTGGTAGATATTTGGGTAACATTCAGGTAGTCATGCCTACTCTTAGAAGATAGTTAAAGGAGTGTGTCATGGTTTAGTGCAAGTTGTTTGTTTATTTATTTGTCTTCTCATCTTCTTGGTTGTAACTACTTTGAGTTCCACTTGGGTAGTCATGACATCTAGTACCACACTCAGGCTGTCAGGAGAAAACAGTGTCCTTTTCAAATAGTGCCATACAAAGCACTTAGGGTTGCTCAGATTAAGTCCAGTGTCTAAGTTAACATGATAGGTTTTAATAGACTTTTCATCAGGATGCATGTGTTTTGTAACTCCCACTTCATGTATTTCTATGTCATGAAGAAAAACTGCAGTATTGTGCATCTATTAAAAAAGTAGAACTTCATTGTATGCTAGTTAAACAGTGACTGAATAAGCCGTTTTTTTCCTGCATTAGATTTTATCACTAGAACAGCATTTTTTTTAATGTTAGTTTACAGGAGGAGATGGCTTCCATCTACAAGGAATCCCAGCCACAGTCTGTGAAGTGGGAGAGTGAAATGCACTGTGCTGTTTACATACACGATGTGGGACAGTGGCACAGAGGTCAGATAAGCAGGATTGTCTCTGAAACAAGTGCAGAGGTAAAGCTCATATCATAACAGGGTTCATACTGTTATTTCTAAACTTGAAAATGTTCACTGAACAAAATAAAGTCATATCTTTGTTTCTTGTGTGTTAATATTTTCTTGCACTCTTTTGCTTCTGTTGAGAGTCTAAGTCGTGCTGTACATTGCTGCAAATCAGTTGAGTGTCTTGTCAAAGCTCAGGTGCCTTTAGCAGGGAATCTGGTAGTTGAGGAAGGCTCATGAGGTTGACTTTCTGTTTATTTGCCCTACCCTTTGGAAGATGGCAGAGATTTCCAAGATAAAGTCTAACAATTCATTTTAGATTCCAGAAAGTGTGTGAAAGTGGGTGTCGCAGTAATTCAAACGTAATGCTCCTTGTTAAAAGATGGAGCCAGTTGAACCAAGTGCAACACCACAGGAACACAGGTAGTGCAGTTGCATGAACCCTAAACTGATGGTGATGCACTGTGCCACGTAGCTATAACATATTCCCAATTAAGCTCACACAGCACTGCTTGAAACATGAGTTTTGTTGTACCAATTTGAAAATAATGAGCACCCGGATAAGCATTTTGTGACTAGATACTTGTGTCTCCAAAGTAAAGGAGTAAAGGCTTTTTGATCATACAGACATCCCAGGACTGGATTGCTGTTGATTTTTTTCCCACCATTATCAGGTTGTGACCAGGGGTTTTTTTTATCAGGAAGCAGAAATGGGACTTGGTGTACTTCAGGTGTGCACCACCTACTTTCTGAGCCTAAGAGCCTTCAAACAGCTATTTAACCCCATCAGAATAAAAAGCAAGGGGTGGAGGGGAGCTACTTCAGTGTTTCTTGGTTTACCAAAAAGTCAGTAAAGTTATTCAACCCCCTTTGAGCACATTTGTACAGTTTGTCCTTTTGCTATGCTGTGGTAGTTGCTTGAGTTGTGATGAAGTATTTCAGTGCAAAAGGCATTTGTTGAATCCCAGTAATGTTTGGAATTTTTTAACGTCCTCAGGGATGCTTTGAATTATAATTTCTTACAGATAACAGTAAGAGGGGTTTTTTTGTTTCTTGCCTGTAACAGGTACTACTTTATGATTCTGGAGCTGAAAAAACAGTGGAAGTGAGCTGTCTGAGAAAACTTGAGGAAAACATGAAGACCATTAGGACATTAGCAATAGAGTGTTCACTGACAGAAATAAGGTAGTCTTTCCCTTATACTAAGTGACAGCATTAGAAACTAATAATGACTTATTATTATTTGTTAGCACTGATTATCTAAGATTTGGATGTGGTTTTCTTTTTGAATAAAGAAATGGGGTGGTGGCTGTGATTTATTAAATAAAGGTTTGGAGTTTTTCTAAGGGTTATACTGTATAGTAGTAAAGCAGAAACTGTGCTGTAGAAATAAATAATATTTATAGGTTGAATCACAAAATAATGAACAGATTTATTTCATTGAATACTCTTTTTCCTTGGCTCAGAATTTGAGGTGAATTTGATCTTGTGAAACTGTGGAACAAGGGTCTCTTTTTCTAGACTGTTATGACAGGTGTCATAACTTCAAGAACTCATGATCCTCCTCATTTTGAAGTTTTGTGCTTGCGTTTTTAATTTTTCCTCATGCAGAAATCCAGAAATTCATAATGATTTCATGTTACTCTTGACTGCAGTAGAGTTTCTTTTTTTTTTTCTGTAACAGTTTAGTCAGTTTAAAAAAAAAGCCAAGTTTTTAGCAGAGGGAAGAGTTGGAGGTTGTAGTCAAGAGATGCCAACTTCTTTTGTACCTAGAGAGTATAATTTGTTCTGTGTTAGACCGACAGGTGGAAGCACACAGTGGACAGCAACAGTGTGTGAACGCTTATCCTATTACCTAACTGGAGCACAAGTAAAAATAGTCATACAGGTTTGTAATCAAAACCAGTGGTATTTATAAAATTTCTGTTATGCTTTCTGCTAATTTGGGATTTTTTTCCTGAATATTTTACCTTTCAAAATGTCACGAATAGAGCTTGATTGTATAGCTGTTTGCTCTAGGGAAAAAGATGCTGCTCCATCTTTTTTACTTCTGTAACTCACTGGAGCATTAGAGCAGCTGGCTACCCAGTGTGGAGAGAACTTCATCTTTGATAGATTAGGTTGCTGAAGAATAGTAGGTGTATCTTTGGGATCACTAGATGCTGACAGCCTTTCTGTCAGACAAACAAGCTGCTCAGGTTCTTGATGAGAATGATTTCAGCAGCTACTATATTACTATATTTTCAGGCCTCAGAGACTGAAAGAATTAATCCAGTCCTGTATGAATATCATTAGTAAGTGATCTCTTCCACAGTTTAAAAAAAAAAAAGAAAAAACAAACCAGGATTATTAGAAGAGTTTGATTTGTTCAGCATCTCTTGGCAGCTGCCAGTGGTATTTTACAGTGTGTGTGGAAATAAAGCAGTGATGAGTGAAGTTATTTATGCATGGGTTTAAATCTCCTTCTGAAAAACAAGTGTTTGGCACTTGATTCTATTAAAAAAGCTGAGGAAAAGAGCAATATTTTATTCTAGAACCTTTTTTAATGTCATGTGTAGGAAAATTGGTAAAATGATTGGAACTGTCATATGGATTAAATAAATTTTTGTCTTCTCATGTGGGCATCAGTTGTTTGAGGATGTTTGATTGACAGTACCAATAAAATGAAAAATATGCTTGTAGTTTAGAGGAAATGTGTATTTGTAATATGTTATCCAGCTCTCTCCAATTTTTTCCAGGAAAATGATGTGGGTTGTGCGTTGCCTGTGAAAATTCTTTTCAAAGATGAAACAGGAAAAATGACTGATACTTCTGAATTCCTTATTGAACAGGGTTTGGCTCTTAGAAACAGAAGGTTTGGATACTTATTTCTTATAGTCTCTCAGACTCTGATGTTCATATTTGACCAAACTAATAAGTAAATCAAAAAATTTGGATCATGTTCTACAGTTCTAGCAATAGAACTCCATCTTCAATGGAATTCCTTGAGTATGGTGTTATTTTTTGTATTCACAGCACATTTCAGTTCTCTTAAGTTTGTAGATGAGATGCTTGACAGTATTTTGAGATACCTTTGCCACTTCTGTGTTTGGTTTTCTTATTTGCATTATTGTGTAATTTTGCACTTTTCAAGTTCTTTGTTAGTTAATATATTGATATTTGATTGAATCTTCTAGAACTGGTAAAGTTGATGGGGCTTGCTTAGTCTCCAAGGAGCATCTTGAAGTACGCTTGGAGAATGCACAGCTGGATGGTTGCAATTCCAAAATTACATATGCAAGAAACAAGAACGTTCCAGAGGAAAATACCACTCTTTCAGAGAGTGAACAAAAGTCACTCAAAACAGACAAGCCACTGCCGCATTCAGAAATGGATGATGTATATAAATCTCCCATTGTTCCTGAAGCAAAAGTTTTCCAGGCTGTAGTGAGTTGTATTGGAAGTGATGGAACGATTTATATAATACCAAAATCATTTGGTGAGTTTACATAGAAAAAAATACATTTTTGAATCTGAGTGCTCTTGAGTATCAGAGTGTATACTAGAACACTCTGGTATATATTCACTGTTCTGAAAGATTCCTCTTGGGAGGTGATGTCCTTTGGTGTGAGGGGCAAGGATTCTCTCTGTTGTTAAATCAGTTTTTCTGTCCTTCCACCCTCCCAAAAAAAACCCCCCAAAAAAATCCAAAAACCCAAAGCATTTGGATGGGCAGTTACTTGCCTTTCTCCTCTAGGCTGTAATGGATAAAGCAGCAAGTGCTTTATTCTGTAATGTTGACTGATAAAGTAAATGTAGTTTACTTCAAAATGATGAAGATAGTCATAATGATTCTTGGAAGTTACCTTGGTTCTCAGATACTGCTGAATTTTTTTCCTTCAGTTTAAGCTCAGTATACAGTTTCTTCAGGCTGTTTATTTGCATTGTGATACATTCTATATCTCACAATGTTTTCTGTTTGTATTATTTTCTTCTGACAGCTGCAGTGTCGGTCTTCAGTTCCATGTTAGTATATTGTGCTTCAGAGAAATATTTACGTATGAGGACATTAATTCTATCTTTTTTGCCCCACAAGTACATTTAACTACTAGATTATGTAGCTATTTTTATTCATAAAACTTTGAAATTCAAAGTACAGTAACTCCACTTGCACAAAAGACTGTTTATCCTTACTGCAGTCCTTGCTGTAGGCTGTACCCGTAGCAAAGAAGTCTTTTCTGGACACCTCTTCTGTGTTATTTCATGGTGTCCTACCACTGAAACAGTGGTCTGGGAGTTGTTGTCTTGTTCATGCTTTGTTTGGCTCTGATATTAGTGCTGCCTAGGTGTCAGTTGCAAAATTTATAGACTCTTGTATAAGTTCTTCTGAGATTAGAATTCAGAATTACTAATGACTTCAGAATTGGAAATTAATGCAGTTTACTGTTTAAGTAGTAACTCATATTGAACATACATACTGTATCAGTGTTGGAAAATATATTTTGGAGAGGCACATGTATTTTATGTTTATACATGTCTTGATCTGAATCTGATGGGGTTTAATGATGGAAATGTTTTGCATGAATGTTAGGGACTATTTTTAATAATTTTTTCTTTTTCATCCCCTCTCCTAAGAAACTGCACTAACCAAATTGATGGCTGAAATACAAAATACCTTCAAAGGCCTTGGTCTCCTTATACCCTACTGCTGGAAAAAGGGAGAAGCCTGTGTTGTAAGAGGATCAGATACTATGTGGTATCGAGCTAGAATTGTAGAAGTCAGCGGTAGTACTCTGCAGGTAAGTTTGATTGTATGGGGGGAAGGGGAGAGGGTGTATGTATGTCTGTATATGCATGTTTAAAAAAGGCATATCATCTAATCCTCTGAAATAAATAATGGATTTCACATTTTTTTGTTCAGCTGACCTTATTATGCAGATGTTTATTCTGCTTAAAAGTGTTGATTACTGCCCTCATTTTCACATTTATTTTAAAGATCAAATCTGTCTATTTCAGTTGTCATAATTTTTCCTGTGGTTTCCTTAGCAATGATAAATTTTCTTAAGTAAAAAGCTGCACTTGATCTCCTGTAAGTAATTCTTTCTAGGTTTTTTATTTTACTGTTCTTACCATATGTATGTAGAATGCTTTGAAAATTAAGTTTAGCATCCCACGCCTGCTCTATCCCCACCCAAAAAGTATCAGTTGTCTGTTTTGAATTCTTCCTGTTGCACAGGTGTAGAGCTTCTCATTAGCAGTTAATCTTACCTAAGCTCTTGAGTCTGCTCATGATTTTTGAATGCAGATTTGCAAAATCTATCCTAGGTCACATTTTTTTTTCCTTTCAATTTTAAGCTGATGTTTGTTATTCCACAAAAGGTAGGAATTCTTGCAAGAGAAGCTTTTAAACTGAATTCCTAATCTGCTACTTTTTTAATCCGTTCTTGCTTTTCCTCTTTGTCATATCACCTACTTAGCATCAAACCATTAGGTTTTTTTCCCTCCAGAAAAGTAATGCTGTAAATGAACTTATTCCCTTACTAAACTTAATGTAGAAACCAGAAATTATTTCAAGAAATCTTTGTATTTCCTATAGGTACAGTACATAGATCATGGTTACATAGAAAGCATTCCTCAGTGTCACCTGTATCCAACTACATTTTACACCAGCATTCCTCCATTTTGCATCCCATGTCAGCTCTACAAGACTCTGCCGGTGAGTAATGGCACATCTAGTGTTAGTAGGTGGCTACTCAAATCAATACCCTGCTTAGTCAGAAAGGTTGAGAATTGTTGCTGGTATCTTCTCTTGCCTGCAAGGATTCAGAGGAGAGATCATGAGGATTGTTTCAGTGGGTCCTTATCAGGACCCAACAGATTTGCTTTATGAGGGGGCCACGCTTGAAAGATTGCTGTCTGCAGAGTTAAACCTTTGTGAGACAGGACACTGCAGGGTTGGCAGAGGGATACTCTGAAATGGTAATTCATTTTGCAATGGCAGCGACAAAAAGTAAGTCCTGGACTTCTTAATGCAGAATGCCCAGACAATCTGAAATTTTCCAGTCCTGCAAACCCGTGTTTCTAACATTCAGAATTTGGCTGTGTAGGAAACTACCTAAACTAATACAGGTGAATTGTTTTAGGGGTTTCTGTCAGTAAGTAATTGGTATGTAAATAAAGCCTTCACATACCACCACACCTTGCTTACTCTGAATGGTGCACTTAGTAAAAGTTAATTACTGGAATAACCAGCTTGCTTTTATTGCTGGAAGCAGTTAAACTGATAGAGTAAGGAAGGTTGCCGCCCCAGCAGGGGCAGTGGGGTGCCTGCAATATGTGGGGCAGGGACAGGCAGGGAACCTTTCAGGGAAGTGTAGCATGTCCAGGTAGGAAACCTCCTGTAGCAGGTGGTGAGAGGGCTGTGTAGCATCAGGGAGGCTGAGGAGGAGTTGGATAGCTGATTCCAAGTGCAGTCTGCAGTGGACCTGCAGCCAAACAGCCAGAAACCCTCCCAGCAACACGGGTAGAAGAGAGAAGGGGCAATACAATAATGCAGAAGAATGGAAGCTTGCAATGGCAAGGACATGCAAGAAGAAGAGATTTTCCCTAGAGTGTGAGGTGCACTTGCAGCACTGCTTCATCACTCTGCAAGCTGCTCCTGAAGACAAAGCAGTTACACAAGGAGAGAGGCTGGGGCAGAGGAGGGCAGCTCCCCACATAACCCCCAGTGCAGCTGACAAAAGGCAGTGGATGATAGAGTAGGTTCTCCCTTTAGAGAGGTTCTGAGGATCCCTGTGCTGACATGACACTCTCTAGAGGTCTAGAGAGGGATGGTGCTCCTTCCTGTTTGTGTCTGGGACATCGCTGAGAGGCTGGCAGGCCCTGCAGAGTCCACTTACTGTTACCCACTGCAAGAGTTACCTATTCCTCTTAGCGCTAGTGGTACTCCTCAGACTGTTTCTGACTGTATCTGCAGGGGTTGGAGATCCCAAGAGTGTTTTGTAAGGATCTGTGGTCTGCTGGTAGTTTTTTCATCAGTCCTGTCTGTCAGAGGGAAGGTGTTTGAAAGGTGCAGTCCAGTCTGGTGAGTTAAGAAATGATTACAGGACTGTTCCCACAGCCAGTGGTTGGGCTGCTTGGATGATGGCACTCACCTTGAGGAATCTGGTCTGCTGGGGTGCTGTGGGGCCCACCTCTCAGAGAAGAGGAAGAACATCTTTGATCCATAGGCATGCCAAGCCTGGAGAGACATCTCAGGTCAGCAGGAGAGCACCTGAAGAGCAGCACCTATGGGAGCATGTCCAGGGAAGGGCGATGAAGATCAGAGGGCTGGAGCACCTCTCCTGTCAAGACAGGTTGAGAGAATTGGGGCTGTTCACTGTGGGGAACAGAAGTCTCCAGCCTGGAAACCTTCTGCACCCTCCAATACCTAAAGGGGGCTACAAGAGAGCTGGGGAGGGTCTCTTTACAAGGTCATGGAGTGATAGGACAAGTGGGAGCATCTTCAAGCTGACAGAGAGCAGGTTGTGATTTGATACCAGCAAGAAAATTTTTGCTACAAGGGTAGCAAGACATGGGAACAGGCTGCCCAGGGATGTCGATGCCCCATCCCCAAAGTGTTCAAGGCCAGGTTGGAGAGGGCTTGGAGCAGCCAAGGTCTAGTGGGTGGTGCCCCTGCCCATGGCAGGAGGCTTGAAACTCGATCTTTTTAAGGTCCTTTCCAACCCAAACTAGACTATGGTTCTATGAAAGACAGGCTTGTAAGCATACAGGTTGGAAAGCAGATACAGCAGAGAATAAAAGAAGTATTTAAGGTATTCTGTGTTTTGTTATGTGTTATCTTAGATTCTATAATTCTTTGGATTATGCTTTGGATGATCTTGTATACATTAATTTGTACATGATACTGGTTAGATTTGCAAAGCAGCGTCTCTTTCTAAGCCATTTCAGGATCTGAAAATTGTGGGTTGCATTGTCACATAAATTTTAATACACCAAATAGCAGATAGCATTTAAATCATTGTAGACAAATCAAACTAATGATGTATGTTTTCCAAGTCAATTTTTTTTTTTATGATAGTCATGTATTATCATCTACCCCAAGAACAGGAAGAATATTGCTTGTTAGCTTCTTAATGTGTGTGTTTCTTGCTTTTCTCTAAATAGATTGGAAATTTTTGGCAGCAGGATGCGGTGGATTACCTTCAAGAACTTCTGAAAAATGAAGAGGTTGAAATTCATGTTGAGGTAGCCTAATTCATTCACAGATGTGGAATGAAGCAAAGTTTTTGTTGTCTTCTTCCTTTTAACTGGCATTAAGAATGGTACATGAAGGAGTATAGCAGTAAATGTATTTCTTAGACAAAACAGAAAACACAACTAAACTTCCTTCTCCCATGACTTTACCTTTATTATGGTTTTGAATTCTTAAATATGTCCATTGGAGTTAGTGTTGTTTTTACCCTGTTCATACTGAGTTGTCATTCTGATAAGTAACCTACTTATCAGCAGCATAAATGGTTGTAAATTCTATTTTAAGTGATAAAATTCTGACATAATTAAGTATGGATGTGCCTAAATTTATTTATTAAAATAAAATTTATTTATTAAAATTATAGGGGAGCACATCATCTGTAAAAAGCTGCCTGAAAACAAGCCAGTTTAATGATAAATTGTGAAGGGGAAGGGTTTGAGTGTGCAAACATGGGATAATATTTCAGTGTTAGCATGAGCAATTGGTGCAGCCATATCAGAAAGAGAGATACTTCCTTTTGTTTTATAACTGATGTTAGTAGGCATCTCAGTCTTGTATCTGAGTGTTACACATATCAGCATGAGAGGTTTGAATTTTCTGGTTATTACTTCTATAACTTCAGTCCCAGTTCTACTATCACAGTCCTGTTTTGTCCTGTGTAAATAGGAATTACCAGATAACCCATGGGGCAAGTTGTCCATCAGCCTGTATTTTGGGGGGATGTCACTTTCATCCTTCATGGCATACCAGAAGTACTGTGTTGCTGAAGATTGCCAGGACATACAAAAGCTGGTGAGACACGTGTATGTGTGTGTCTGTGTCTGTTTGTCCCTTTTGCTGTTCTAACATTGGAAAGATTATTCAGTTGCTTGTTGTAGCCTTGGAGGATTTGTTATTTTTTTAGTATTTCTGTGTGGTTTTGTGCTGTAAGCAGCAGTAGGACCAAGCACACAGGTCTGCAGCACAGCACAGGGAGCTACAATGTGCTGATATGACTCTTGAACAGCAAATTGCCAAGAGTTTGTTCAAGGACTGTAATGAAAGCAGATTTTTGCACTTCTGTTTAAAGTCCAACTATTTTTTTTGTTCCTCTGAAACACAAAGAGTAGGGTAATACTCTTATCACTTGAAGGGATTAGTTATTCATAGAAATATATGCAAGGATGGAGTAAATTAAGTCAAGTGTTTCATCATAAATCCAGTGATTTATAGGGAAGTTTAGGAACCTCTTTATTCCAAGAGTCTAGGACACTTACCTGATGTTCTTTAGAGGAGAATTGAAGTTTCCACCTAACTTCATTGTCTTAACACAAAACACCCATACATAAGTAATTTCTACTTTAATTTTTTTGTTTCTTGAAATCTGAGGTTAAGACTTTGTATAAACATTTTTCTCTTAATTCTCTTACAGTCTGCCAATGTGCTTTTCTTTCCAACATTCATCTTTGCTTCAGAAAGTAATTTTCCGGTACAGAGTCTGCTGCTGTCACTGCTGGTGCAAGGCTCAAGTTTTCTGGCAGTGGGCTCGTGATGCATTTAGAAAATTCCCTCAGTTTATAACATGGAAAACTAATTGTAAATCAGTCTCTTACTGCATTTTCATAAAAATCAGCATGATGCAGCTTTCAGCAAACTAAATATAGATTTGGAAATGAGATTTGTACCTTTAACATGAAAATGACATTTGGAAAACAAAAATAAAGCTGTGTAAGAAGGTTGTAAGCAAGAAGCATTCAGAATGCCTGAAGTGCTTTCCTCAAGGAATTAATAGCATTAAGCAGATCAATTCCAGGAGTAAGTGACTTTGTAAGAAAATGAGCATCAGAAGTGTTCAGTTGTAGACCAGAAAAGAAGCAAGGCATCCAGAACTCGAGCTGCACTTCAGAAACAGCAGAAATGGGAAGCAAGCAGCTCTGAACATGTTCAAAAGTAATCAATTCTGGTTTTAGCTGTAGAGACTCAGCAGCCATTCTTACAAGACAGCTAAAGTGTATTTTTTAAGGACTTCATTCTATTTTGTGAGCCTCACAGCTGGTGGCGGTGGCTTTTGCAGAGGTCACTGCACCCATTGCTGCAGTGCTGCATCACTGTCTTTGAGATGCACTTGTGTAGAGCTGTGCTGATGAGTTTAGGAGCTGGGCTTTGTTGCCATATGGCAATCCTAGCTTAGGCATTAGCCTGAAAGGTTCTTGGTAGGGCAGTAGGATGTTGGAGAACGCATCAGAACCTCCAAGTGTGTGCTGAGATTTACAGCAGTGATTCATTCCAGGTGTGTGTGTCCAAGTGTAGTCAGGTGGCTCCTGACTCAGAGTGCTCCTGATAGTTCTGCAGAAATCTGGCATTCAGTTTATGTGTATCTGTGATTTAGTTAGACATCCTTTCTTTGCTTGTAGGAGTACATACTTTGAATGGACAAAGTTGTTTTTTCCTAGTTAAAGTTTGAGGAACATCATGATTTTTTATACTGCATCGTCTGTCGGATCCTGCAGGGGAGAGAAAGGGTCATAATTCATTGTTTCATTTTCCAGTTACAGATGTTGCCTCTGCTTTTCTCAGGGCATGATGAAGAGTGTTCAAGTAAATGTGTAAAAATGTATTTTTGAGAGATAGTACATTTTGCTACACATCATGTTTTAAGTAAGAGATAATAGGTCTCTTCATGACATATGATCCAGCTAAGCTGTGTGCCATATATCCTTCTAAAAGCGTAAATTTTTTAAATTACATTTAATTTAATGCACTAGGGTTTATTTTGTGGTGAACCAAATGCAGTAATGACATGTAGAATACAAGCTGTAAAATGCATGGTTCTAAAAGAAGATACACTGGACAACGCCATGCTGCTGAGAAAAGTCTCTGTCTGTGCATTGCAATGTCAGGTTTTTTCCATCAGGGGCACGCTGCCTTTTTTTTTTTATTATTGCTTTCTTAGGTAACCCCTTCGAGCCAGAAGTCACACCTAAGTTAGTTTCTATTTTGTTAATCAATATGATGCTCAGCTGAAGTCTGTCTTGGTCTAGGGGGTATTTGAAGGGGACCTTTCGCCTTCGTACCTGCTGCAGCCACTGCCTGTTCCGGGAGAAACCTTTCCTGTCACCGTTACCCACTTGGTGTCACCTAAGGAGGTAAGTGTGTCTGGTCAGCATCTGACATGCAGCAGTCCCACAGAGCTGGTGAAAAGGAAATCACAGCTGGTAGTCTTAGAGCGTTAGAGGCTGCAAAATGGTCCTGAGCTATTGGGGCAGGGGGTTGTGTGGGGCAGCTCTCTGAATGAACTCTTATTTGAAATAACCTCATAGGTGGGGGCAGTGAAACTCTAATCATTTCTATAGAAAAATGTATTTAAAGAATTAACACTACTGCAGTCTGGTACTTAGCTTTTTTATTAAGAAAATAGGTCATTGGATTTTAATGTGGCAGAGCAGTAGTGAATTCTGTGTAAGCCCACACAGCTACCTGGAGTTCTGCCCCATCTCCCAGGCAAAAGGCAGAATGTCCTGTGCATTGATCAAATAAAAGATTCCTACATGTACTTTGAATGTTGAATGATGAAACAGAGAAGAAAGGGGAGGTGCTGAACCTTTCAAAAGTGGGATTTGGATTAAAAGTAATCTTTTAATAATGGTTGGAATTCCTAGTTTCTAAACTGCAAAAATAGTAACATCAGAGCCTTTTCTTTAAATAGGCTTATATTTGTCTTGGTTCTTCTGGGAACCTTACTAAGCACTCTGCCACAGAGAGAGCTGCTAGCCGTGACTCAGAGAGCCTTACTAAAGCCCTGAAGTGGTGCAATAAAATTGTAAAGACTCTTCCTCATCTAACAAACTTCAAAAAAGGTATGTTGTATGTTTATTTTCCCTGTTGTTTAATGTAGATATTCAGAAAGCCTGAGTTTCCTTTTCTATTTCTATGTGTCTTATTTAAATAAACTTTTTGGAGAGTAAGGGGTAACATCACACTACAATTACATGATACACTATAATAGGTTTTTACTCTTCACTAAATTGATGCTTTTTGTCATTCTTCTCCACTGGAAAATGATGGACAGAACTCGGACTCCTGATGCCTGTTAGATTATGAGCTGACTTTAGATCACATTTGTCAGTAATAAAACTTTTCCCTAAAGGCATCTGTCACTGAACTGTAAAAATTTTATTAAACATTCAAAAGACAGAGGTTATGTACAGAAAATCATGCTATAAAGGTTTAGAAGTTGTGTGAGCCCAGAGGAGCACCAGTTGAACGTCCAGAGCTGTTGGGCCTAAACTAACACAAGTAAGGCTGTCTAAAACCTGGTGAAGAAAAACAGTTCTCCCTCGTACTTGATTTTGTCAGCTCAAAGCTGTGGGTGAGATTTTCGGCATTATCTGCCTCCTGTCTTCCAGACCTGTGTCTGTTCAGTTGGAGATCAGTCTGTTTACTAACTGGATTGTGCAGATGAGTCCAAGTTGAAAAGTTGGAACATAAAACTGTTTGGATCACTGTCTTTTCACCAAGCAATTTGCTGTTACTTCTCACCATTGCCATGTGATGTAGAGAAGCTTGACTTAAATTGCATCATATTGATTGGAGCGGAGTTCAGAGAGAATTGCAGGATGCATGGAACAAAATCATAGGACAATTTTGATAAGGAAGAGGAGACTTAATCTTGGTCACAAAGTAAAGTGGATTTTCAAGTTTGTACTGCACTGAGTACTGTGGGGTATTATGTGATGGTTTTGATTTTTTTTCATTCTTTTACAGAACTGCCTTGCCTTGCAGAGTATGTGGATGGTTTATGGTATAGAGCAAAGCTCCTCTCTGTTGCACAGCTTGTCCCTGTGCAGATTCTGGTTCAGTTTGTTGACTATGGTACTTACTTAGTTGCCCCAACAAGCAGGTAAATAAGTAAGAAAAAATGCATGTAAAATGTCTGTGTGTGTGTGTGTATGTATGTATACACTTAGATCATAAAATATGTACTTACAAATAAATATATGTATGTTATTTTATATAACTACATATATATATTCTTTACCATAATTTACTATTCAATTTCAGTTAAAGTGGTTTGGCTGGTTAAATAATTTCTGTCTACAGGGTGTGTGGGGTTTGTGCACCTGTTTCTCCATTTCAGGTTGTTCTGAGAAGCCCATTATTATAATATCAGATTTCTCCATTATCTGTGGTTACTTAACCTATGACTGGGCTCAGGTTAATCTGCTTCTGCACCTGAGAACCTTACTCAAAACAAGGGCTGAGCCCTTCAGGTGTACAAACAAATCCCAATCCTGTGTGTCTGTAGTCTACACAAAAGACATCTGGGGAATAAAGGAAAGGGGTAAGGGAGTATCTGAGTGGGACACACCCTGCTCTGCCTCTGTGGAAAATGGAAGTGTAAATCCCTGTTCTGTGCAGTTCTGAGATGCTCTGGACTGCTCCTGTGCTGACACAGATGTCAGCTGACTGTCTCAAACATCCCAGGCTTCTAGAGACTCCCTAAGCCTGTCTTTTTCATACAAATACATTTATATATCTATGGATGATAATGGTACTACAGTGCATATATAGAACCTATATATAGTACATATATACACACACACATATATACACACACATATGTACTCCTTAATCACAATGACTTGCTCTCAAGCTTATTGTGGAATGTACACTTCCTTGCTGAAGATGATGCAAAAAATGGAGATTTGAACAGATTCTGTGCTTTATGGTCTGTTAGGGTCTTGGGAGACAGTGTCTTCCATTTCAGAGTTGCATTTCCTACTCTGCTTCCCCATTCCCTTGCTTCTGGAATAGAAAAATAAAGGATGTGGAGTTGATAATGTAAACCCCAGGTACCTATTTCCAGTAGTGTGTCTAGAGCACATTCAGGCGTGAAGCATTTGGACCACAGAGGTTTGTGGTGCTGCATTGTGATGATTCGCACTTGGATTCCTGTGCTCTGATCCATGTTCAGCTCTTGGGGATGGGTCTCTGATCCTGGGCTGCTTTTTGATTGTTCTGTGCTAAGTTCTTCAGAGGGCCCTAGCCCTGTCTGAAGAATTGTTGGGTCTGATATTGGCATGTTCCCACACCATAAAAGTGCTGCATGAGCCACTCAGCCATCCTGGTGTCCTTACTGGCAGGTGGATTGCTGTGGGCAAGCACGTCTCATTTCGGTTTCAGGTTGCGTCACATCCCTTGTCATCTGCTGAAGTATCCAGTTCAGGCAGTACGAGTTCTGTTGGCAGGATTTAGACCTGCTTCAGATGACAAAAACGTGGAAAGAATTCCTTACTCCCCAGAGTGGAGCCTGAAAGCACTGTGGACCATGGTGGACTGTGTTGAAGGAAAGCGTCTCTCTGCTTCCATACTTGTAAGACATGCTTATTTATTTTTTTTCCCCTAGTTCTTGCTGAGCCTAAAATACTTACTTCTTTGTTTTACTGTGAACCTTCGTAGTTTAAAATTGAAAACCATTTACTGTGAAGGAATTTTGCTAAGAGAAAATGGCGTGGTGTTCCTAATTCTGCAAAGTTTCTGAGCATTCCTGTTATTTTGAAACCAGTTTTCTTTACTTAAAAACAGAGGTATCCTTTTTATATTCACAGTTCCATTTAGACAGTGAGTGCAACCAGTAAAATCTTCTAGTATCAACTTG
Organism: Parus major; assembly: GCF_001522545.3. Taxonomy (NCBI): domain Eukaryota; kingdom Metazoa; phylum Chordata; class Aves; order Passeriformes; family Paridae; genus Parus; species Parus major. The sequence continues at coordinate 71,562,909 of NC_031768.1, read as the reverse complement.
AGATTTAAATCTGTAACTGTCAACACTGTAAACTTTCAGACTGTTTCACCAGAGGTTACCATTTCTTTGTATGGAGATGACGAAAATCTGGTTCATCTAAAGCTGATAGAAATGGGTCTTGCAGAGTTGGATGAGTGACACGTGAGTACAGCGATCATGAACCACAAATTCACACCATGGGGGAGGGATGATTTCAGAAGTTTTAAGCCAAGCATGACGTGCCAGAGATATGGACGACTAGAGTTTATTTTTTAAAAAATCCCTTCTATCCACACATCCATTCTATTAGTAAAGTAGTTAATGTAAAACAAAAAGCTGTTAAAAATTAACTTTTTACACACTATGACTGAAACCCCACAGTTTTAAGAACTTACAGGCACTGAAACAAAGAACGCTAGGCTGGTATAACATAAAGAGCTTCTGCCAACACCTGAAGAGGGCAACTTGCAGATGTGGCAGTGTACTCTGCCTGAACAATCAAAACCAATCTTCTTTATTTTCTGCTTTTAATCTTTATCAGGTGCTGGTGGTTCTTGGTGGTTGCTCAGGCAAACATCCATGACAACATACTGGTGTCCACATGTCTAGATAAACATGGAATATTTTTAATTAAGAGCTTTATACTATGTGTTATCCATGGGGAGTACCAGAGACTTGGATTTTCACATTTCTTTGCCAACAGTGTTACATCATATTTTGCCTTCCTATTTAATAAGCACTCTTCTAGCAGATGTGAACAGATGATGTTCCTAACACTTTCTAATATTGAAGTAGTGAAACTATGTATCCACATCTCAATCTTTTCTGGCCTTGGACCCTTAAGTTTTGTTCCCTGATACCCTTTTCATAGTAGCAGATGGAACTAATGCATAGTGGTAAAGAATTAGATCAAAACCTGATGCTGGGACATTTGTTCTAGTATCTTGTTTAAAGACTTGGAGGGAAGATGATAGTTTTATTATTGTGACATAAGTCTTGTTTGTGTTTCAGGTTTATTTGGTGACAGTCATCTCCACGCAGCACCAGATGGGGAGCAAACCACTGGGGCTGCGTTACCGTCTCTGTTCTGAAACACATTTGCATTGTTGCTGGTTTCTGTTTTCTCTTTCTGGTGGTGTTACACCTCTTTCACTTCAGAGTTTGGGAATAAACAGTTTGGTCAGCATCCAACTGAAAGCTTGTTTTCCTTTACTGCTATAGTATGTGAGGTTTCTTTGGGTGTCTCTTTATTTTACTAAATCCTTTACCTGTAAAGCTCAGCCCCTCCCAGTCTCTTCAGGGAGAGTTTTGTCTAGATTGTCCAGGAATATGATGAAGACTCCACAACCTCTCCAAGCAGCCAGTTCCAGGGCTCAGTCACCCTTTCAGTAAAGCAGCCTCTTGCTGTTCAGAGGGAACCTGCTGTGCTTCAGTCTGCGCTCATATACACAGAGCCTTGCACACATTTGTTCCTTCAAGCTCCCATGAAAGCAAGGATCCCAAAGATGACCTCGGTGCCCAGGCACAATGGGACAAGCAGTGGAAGGATCCTGCCACACTTGCAGGTACATACTCTGGTGCTAAGCAGACATGGCTTAAGTGCAGTGGCAAATACCCCAGAGCTCAGGCTTGTACTCATTTTCAAAATGTTTTCATTTAAAAAAGACCAAAACTCCATTGTTTGTCACCCATCTTGAAAGCGACTTAGCCCTGAACTATGTAACAGCAGCTGATCAAGCAGTTTGACCCAAAAGGCTTAAAAATACCTGTTAGGTGAAAAAACTGGATGAGATGACTTTTGGTAGTTTTCTGGTGTTTCTGAGTAGCTTGGAGAATAAACCTGTTCCCCAGTCTCACCTGTGCTAGGCCTTTGAGTACCGAACAGCAGTTTATAGAACAGACACTGCACTCTGCTAATGCTGTTGCCTCCTAAGTCTGAGATGAAGAAAAGAAGATGATGAAGGAAAGAGAAAAGCCCAAGACTGCCATTCCTTTGGTCTTTTAAGTCAAGCAGTAAGTAAACTGATGTCTAAAATAAGGTGTGGTCTACAGCTGTTAGTGTTCATGACAGCTGATTTAAAAAGCACCCTTTTAACACCACATGGCTGAATACTGAATCAATGGACTGTTTCTTAAATGAAATGGAAAAAAGAACTAGGAAAAACTCTGATGTAGTAGCACCCAATGAAAAATAAATTTATTTAGAGAAAACTATAAATAATATATACACAAGAAGCTTTAAGCATTTTCACTTGTTTACAGAAATGTACATTATTTCTGCTGATGTGGTAACACTTCAACAGTTCTGACAGGGTCTACAGCTTAGTGTCCATGATAATATTACCATCCTTGTCCTTTACTCTGACTCTCCCAGAGACATACTTGGTTTCTTGCTGTCCATTCATGTACACAGTCTTGACAGTCCCATCTGGATACTCCCGTCTCTTAAACTGTGATGTGTGGAGTTCTCGCTGGCCATTATTGAACTCTATAGTTTTGCTTCCATCTCTGCATTAAAGGGGGAAAAAAACCCCAAGGATTATGCATTGGTATAAGATCATTCTCAGAACAAGCATCAGATATGTAAGCCTAAATGAAGGATGATTTTAAGAATAGTATTTGGAAATATCTGTTAAATATCTTAGTGATTCATACTCAAAAACCTGTTTCTGCAAAACTGATACAACTTGTTTATACTTGAGAACCTCCATTGCACTTTATCTGTCTCAAATCCATCACTAGAGTACAAGGGAAGTTTAAAACTTGGTCTTTTGAGCACTATCTGTTATCTGCTGTAAGTCACACCTGTTCCCCGCAGCAGCCAGATTCCTAGATATTTTTTCTAGAATTATATACAAATAGAGAAGTCTCTTAGGTTGGGGTATGAGACAATACACTGTCTTTATGCCTCTTCCATGTACCAAAAAAAAAAAAACCAAAACAAACCACACAACCAACCCAAACCTTGAGCAGTAAATATGTGTTCACAGTACAGTCCATTGAAATGTAAACCTTCAGGAGCTGTAGAAACACACCTGGCACCAGAGTGTGCCCCTGTCCCTGAGCCCCAGGTGTTCCCATCCCCTGCCCAGGCCAGAGGACCCAAGAAGGAAAAGCTCACCGCTGCACACGAACAATGGTGCCATCAGGAAAGATACTTTCTTCTTGGCCATCTGTAAATAAATTCTTAATTGTTTGATCAGGGAAGGTTATTTCCTTCTTGCCATCAGGATAATGCTTCTCTGAAATGTATTTTGAGATAATACACTTATTACATAAATACATATCTATATATGGGCAATAATTCCAAAAGTTGGGTTGGATAATTTCTTTACCTATTTGTCCATTTGAAAACTGCAAGACCTCTAAGCCATCAGAGTATGTAGTGTGAGTAGTCTTAGCATCAGCATAGTAATAAATCTGCAGACAACAGTTGAGATTTAGTGTAACTAATGAGAAGTTTTAAATGAATGTACACATGCAGATAAACAAATATTTTTGGAAAATGCAGGTATCAGATACCTACCACTGTTTGATCAGGCATAATCTGCTTCACATCCCCATTGAAGAAGGTTATAGTTACAGTCTTCCCATCAGAGCCCACTTTTTTCTGTGTTCCATTTGGGAAAAATATAAGGTGACAGCCATTTTTCAGAACTTTCTCAACCTAAGGAAAACACAAGCAAGGTCAGCATTGAGCCCTCACACACACATTCTCATCTTCCTCAAAAGCCGTCTTCCAAAATTTCCAAGTGCCAAGCTCTCATTTTACCTTTCCATCAGGATAAGCAGTTTCTCTCTGTATCTCTTCACTGCCTGTAAATGCAGGAGCAGATGGTAGTGACACATAAGCTTCATTAGGAGAGGTATCCTGAGATGACAAGCGAAAACTCAAATCAAGCTTTGTCTTTATATACTTTTTTTCCTAGGCTGATACGTATTTTAGGAAACAAGGAGCATCACAGAAGGAAGATGAGTATGGGGAGGCATAACCACAATCTGGGGTTTGAGCAACTCCAAGTATAATGCAAGTGCTACAAGAGATGGAGACTGAGCAATCATTGTTTATCTGTGGTCAGTGGACTGAAGTGGAATTCAGTGATGTACTGTTAAATGGTGCTCAATTTACTTCAAAAATCCATGTCATGGTACAAAACAATCGAGTTCTCTAATGCCTAAGTATAACCTACAGCAATTAATGTAAGAATTAATTAAACTACTTAAAAGATCCTTGCACAGTTGCCCTACGTGGAGCAGATGAACATCCATCTTAAGCTTCAGTCCTCCCAAAAGGTAAAACATTTTGCAAAATTCAAAAGAGCAGGCAATTATTACTTTTTATTTTCCTGAGCTAAAGAATAACACAACTACTAGGCAAAGGTAAAACACTCCTCATTGACTGGTACACAGCCATTTTCTGTTATGACAATAAAAGTTCAAGAACATAAATAGAAGAATCAACAGTCTCATCAGTCGCCCTCCAGACACTCATTCACAATTGTATTTTAGGCTTTTTTCCCCCCTGATTTGAAAATCAAATCAAGACACAGGATTTACTACCATAAAAGTCTGAGCAGAATCTTCTAGTGCTGTCGGTGCCTCAGGGTTGTTTCTGTCATGAGCAGGTCCTGATGCAGGTGTTCTCGAAAGTTTTCCTACTGAGACACATGTAATAGTTGAACTGGACTGAGAAATTAAAGTATGATTTAAGTTACAATTACAATTATATAGGAATTCAAGCTGTACAGGACATCCACATTCTACTGCAGTAGAAACTGAAAGTGGGATATTTATTAAAAGAATAGGCACATGCCCAGAATAGAATCAATCACTGCCATTGCTTTGTGTGTCAGCAAGGAGCTAGAACTGAAGAACCAATACAATGGACATTTAATGCACTTCCTCTCCTATTTTATCTCTGTACATTTACAAAGGATTTGCCTCTCCTAGAAATTTAGACAACTTTATTAGTTATGCATTATAATGAACAAAGGAAGATGAATATCAGCTTTTAACAGGAACTGATCAGCATATTTTTTCCATGTCTCTCCTATCAAATAACTAAAATAAAACTACCTTCAATTCTGGAACATACTCCTCTATCAGATAACATGATGGTCAGATGAGCTGTCAGAGGTGTCAAGAAAGTATCCTGCAGTTACTTTCCATAGGTGATCATCCCCTAGGAAGGCAGACAGCCTTTGCTCCTAACTGTGAACAAGGAACACCTGCCACAGCATTGCTCATATGATCACAGATCCTGGTAACAGAAGGTTCTGAAGAGACACAGAGCAGTTCTGATGCTATTAACACACTCAGCTAGACATTAGGAAGAAATCCTTCACTGTCAGGGTGATGAGGGACTGAAACAGGTTGCCCAGCGAAGCTGAGGATGCTCCATTCCTGGAACAGTCCAAGGCCAGGCTGGATCGGGCTCTGAACACCCTGGTCCAATGGAAAGTGTCCCTGCCTATGGCAAGGGGTTGGAACTGTATGTATGATTTTTGAGGTCCTTTCCAACCCAAACCCTTCTGTGACTGATGGAACTAACAGCTGCAGCTTGAAGAACACCAATGTCCGTAATGAATGTAATTTTTGATTACAGAAAGCAGCTTCTGCAGTGCTTCAGACCATCAAGTATGACCAGAAGCATTTTTCACTCCAAAACTGGTTGCATCACAGATCTCTCCAGAATCCCACCCTATGAGGTATTTATCCATATGCTCAAGCCTGTGGCAGTTCCTACTCTATCTCCTTTTGACGTGGTGATGTACTC
>NC_031768.1:71397495-71557124 GCF_001522545.3 Parus major | reverse complement strand
AAGACTTAACAGAATTCTCTGCATAGACAAGTATTTTTACCTTTTGCCTGTGAATAACTTTTGCCATTTATCTTGCTGCATTTCTGTACTAGAAGAAGCGGAGATGCAGTTCGACTTCTTGGGCCTCTATTTGGTAGACACTAAAGAAAGGAAGTATTTGTGGTTTATGTGACATGAAATCCTAACTGTTCATACAGACTCAACAAAATTTATATGACATGAAATTCACTGGAAACTTTCTTCACAAACTATACAGCAGACGGGCTTGCGTGAAGTAGCCCAAGCTGCACTTCAGAGCTCTTCCTCCATCAGATGCCTTGCTATCAACAACTCCAGAATGTTAATTTGATGCATGCAGATCCTGAGTAATAGTTTCAAAACCTAACATAACTGCTTTAGACAACCATGAACTGCTTGGTTTGCCTGGTTCATCCCAAAGGGGCAGAGGTTCACAGGTTAGATTCCATCAATTATTTTTCTTTCATACTTTCATCCTTTTTAATTTCTAAGATTTGTTCCTCAGCAAAAGGGATGCTGCACATTGTGTGCATTGACACTTGCAGAGAATATGACATGAACAAAAATCTCTGTCACCACTAGTGTAGTCCCCAAATCAGTAAATTAAAAGTAAACAGCTAAGCTGTAGCTATTAGAGTCCAAGTATGTAACAGAAAACTCACCAGTATTCACACAAATGCATTTAAAGCACTAAGATTAATAACTTACAGATTCTGCTCTATTTAGACTCATCCCAGAATTTTCTATTTTCTTCTTGCTCCCAGCAGCTTCTACTTTCTTCCAGGCTTCTAGACGGAACTTCTCCATAATTTTGATTTCCTCTTTTAGCTCAAAATTCTCGTTTACTAAAGCTTCTATTTGATCTTTCAGGCGTCGATGGGTGGTTGACCATTTTGCCTCTTTTCGTTTTAGATCTTCCTGTAACTCTGCAATCTGCTGTTTTAAAGCCTTAGAAAAATCCATGTTTATAAAGAGTTCTCATTTATAATATAGTAAAATATATTTTAGTTTCCAATAGAAATACAAACACAAGCAAAAAGGGCACAAGTGGCAAAAAAGTCAAATCAGCTTAATAGTGCAGGGGTGAAAGGAAAGGAAGAGTTTTCTTTCCTATTTATTTTAGACTATCAAATTTATAAGCTCTAGTCCAATCACAGGAATTGTTTTTCTTGCTTTCTTGGCATCCTTTACACTTCCTAGATTGGCCAGTACAAATACACATGAGATAGAAACACAAAATCATTAATACTACTCTTGGAGGGCCCTTCAAAAATCTTGGCACAGGAAAACATGGGGGACACAAATCACACAAAACACATGTAAATCTGCCTAGTTTAGCAAATGTCAATTCAGTTTTTTGAAGTAAGGGAAATTTGTAGGGAAGGAAGAGGGAAATCCCTGTGTGGTGTTTAATATGGCTTGTTTATATGTATCATGTACTATACATCCTAACAACAAAGGAAAAAACAAATCTTGTTCCTTACACTGCTGATACCTAAAGACCTAAAAGTGATAATGTAACTTTGAAAATTGTAGATTACTGCATAGACAGTACAAGAGTTATAGACAGAATAAAACCCTTGTGGAGTTCTCATTTGTGTTCTGATCCACAACCATGAATAAAAACTTACAACTTAATATTTTAACTTCAGTCATTTTCTTTCAAAGTTGAAGATCATTCTATCAGTCACCAGCAGTTTTTAGTATGTAAATGTGACAAAAAGATTTGCTCATGAGGAGTTTTTGCCTTAAAACCGTCACACAACATTGTGAAAACTGTAGTTCCCTTCCTCAATTAGAATAATTTAGATTGGAAAAAAAAACTTCAAGATCATGGAGTCCAGCTGTTAATCCAACACTGCCAAGTTCACTACTAACCCACATCTGTGAGCAACTCCCATCTTGAAAGCACTTGTAATGTTTGAACTAAGTTAGAATTTAGTTCTTGACTGCCTTTAAGTGAACTTGCATATTCCTGGAGTAGAATAATAATATATTCTTATACCTGAATTTCATCCCGTTCTTTTTTATCTGGAATTGCTCTAGCTTCTGTGGTGTATTTTTCAAAAACTTTACGCTCCTTCTGCAGTTTTTTAATTTCCTTTTTTTTATATTCTTCTATTTCAGCCAGTTCTTGGACTTTCTTCTGTTCAAAGTCTGCAATTTCTTTCCTACAATTATGAAACAAAGTTGTTGTTTTTAGCCCAAATCTCCTTCATATCTGGATTTTACAAAAGAAAGTGAAGACTCAGTATTTTGTGGTCACAAATTGCAATTCAGCAACTATTGCCCCCAGGAAGACTTACATAGAAACGGTATTACTTATTTAAGGAGTAAGAACTGTCACACAGTGGGTGTTTGAAGTCCAACAGTATATATTTTTACATCTTCTACTCACAAACATTATCCAACTTCAGAAAAGCTTTGGCTAAAATCTTACTCCATTCTTCAAAACATTAGAACATCATCCCCCAAAAGCACCAAAGAATCTGCTAATAGGAGGTCAAAAATTGAACATTACCTAAAGACACAATGCTGTTCCCAAACAAAACAAAGGTGGCTGTGGTAGGAACAGATGTGCCCATTTATGTCATCAGAGGTAATTATTCTGTTCTGTATGCCACTTATAAATGCCCCAGTTCAAATTAAAAGATTCTCCGTGTGTACACACAAATACCAAATCCAAAGCAAAAGCATTAAGACCAGTTCTGCATGGCCAATTTTGGATTGTGTTAACCTTTAGAACAAAAGTATACTTTCTCCGAAATACAGCCTTTAGGGACATCATATTAACTGAGCAGAGGTTCTTAATACTATAAATTGTGTGCAATAATCACAGTTTAATATACACATAGGGCAACAACTTGTGTCTAGACCTATCCCCACTGTTACTGGAGCACATGAATTGTTTACCTATGCTGTTGGTAACTGGAAATTAGGAGAGTCTGCAACACACTATGGAAGCAAATGCACCAAAATGTTTCAAGTAAAAATTACCTGATACTTGCCAGGGCGTGCTCTCTTTCTTCACGGAGTTTAGTCAGAGTTGTGTTTTCAGCTCGGAATCTCTCAATTTCATTTTCCAACTCAGCAAGTCTCTCTCTTAGTAGCTGGGATGGAACAGTGTTTCCTGTCAAAGCACAGCCACATGCATATTATCTAAATGGCATTCATTAGACAGAAGTAAACCATTATCACACAGCAGCTTAAAATTTGTTAAAAAGAAAAAACAAGAAAATACTATTTTAGAGGCATCAGTAATTTTGTAAAAAACTTCTACTGACCAAGTAACGCAGAAGTTATGTTTTAAAACACTCTGCACTATTTACTCAAATACTTCAAATATGGAGTAGATCCATTGTTTTTGCAGTACTTTTAAGTAGTGAATGTATCTTTCATCTTGGTAGAACTAAAGCTGTATTTGGAAGTGGAACGTGAAGGGCTTCATGTCAAACCAGAGAAATAAAATGAAGGTATAAGGGTGTAATGAGTGCATATGGCACATGTCTAGGTACATGCCATTTATATGTGCCAGGTACATGTATGATGGGTGTATCAAACAGGAAAGTTTATGGTTGTAAATTTTTTCAAGTTTTAGTCACTACAAAGTCTGTTCACACCCATCCCTGATGGGGAATCTACTGCAGTTTGATAATAGGGAGGGGTTTTTGCAGGCTTTTTTCCCATCCCAGTTTGCTGTTCAGTCATTACTTAAGAATCTCCAGGGTTTCAGAGTCTGAGCATGCAACAGAATAGACAAAATACTGATGTTGCTGTGTAAGTGGTTTCCTTTCTCACCCTTAAATATTCTGAAATGCTGTAAAAAAACCCCCAAACCTACCCCTCATTTTCTATGAAAACAAAACCTTCAACTTTACACTTTTCTAGCCTTTTGTGACAGCCAACATGTCTCTCCCTTCTTGCCACTTTAGCCCACCACAGGTAGTTCCCTGCTTGCAAAAGTGGTTTCAGCCAGATGCAGCAGTCACACTTAAGTTTTTCTTAATTCATATTTATGCTCAGGTGCTGATATCAAGTCAGGCCTGTGTTTCACCCTCAGGTCTGTCACTGGTCACCACAAAGATCAGTGCCTGCCCCTCCTGTTCCCCTCATAAGAAGCTACAGACTGCAATGAGGTCTCTTCTTCTCCAGGCTGAACTGACCAAGTGCCCTCAACCATTCCTCGTATGGTTTCCCCTCCAGCCCCTTCATCATCTTTGTTACCCTCCTTTGGTCACTCTCCAATAGTTTAATGTCTTTTTTATAATGTGGCACCCAGAACTGCCCCCAGCACTGAGGTGAGGTCACCCCAGCCCAGAGCAGAGCAGGACAATCCCCTCCCTTGCCCGGCTGTGATGCTGTGCCTGATGCCCCCCAGGACAGGGTTGGCCCTCCTGGCTGCCAGGGCACTGCTGCCTCATGTTCAACCTTCTGCCAGCCAGGACCCCCAGGTCCCTTTGTGCAGCGCTGCTCTCCTGCATCGCATCCCCCAGTACATCCAGGGCTGACCCATCCCAGGTGCAGAATCTGGCAGCTGTCCTTGCTAAACTTCATCTGGTTGGTGATTGCCCAGCCCTCCAATTTGTCCAGGTCTCTCTACGTGGCCTTCCTGCCTTCAAGGGAGTCAACAGCTCCTCCCAATTTAGCATGGTTGGCAAACTTGCTTAGTATTCCCTCTAGTTCTGTGTCCAAGTCATTTAAGAAGATGTTGAAGAGCACAGGGTAGAGAATGTAACCCCATGGAACCCCAGTAGTGACAGGTCACCAGCCTGATGTCATCCCATTCCCTGTAACTCTTTGTGCCTGACCTGTAAGCCAGTTGCTCACTCATCACACGATGTGTCTGTCCAGCTGAATGCTGGACATTTTGTCCAGAAGGGCACTGAGAGAGATAAAATCAAAGGCTTTACTGAAATCCAAAAAGATTGCATCAACTGGCTTACCATAAAAACCTAAACAAAATCCTAAACATTCAGTGGAGCAGATTCTGAAACCAAGATCACAACCAGACAAAATATTTAAATACTAGGCTGTGCCATCATGTTGTCACTGAACAACTCCATTTTTAATGATAGCAGAAATGCAACAGCTGCAACAGGGGGTTTTAGAGGCAGTCCTGCACAGACTGTAACCATATAGATGAAATCAAACTTGGGCAAAGCAGAAAAATGAATCCACATTTCCTATATTCCACATGAACTCTGTGGATACTGTACTACTCTCAGACAAATCTGCCACTCCCTTATATTTCATAAGAGGAAAAAATTAACCTAGCAGTGAATAGTATTACCCTACTGTGGTGTAAATTCACTGTAGTGGAAAGGAAGGTACCACGTCATTTTCAGCTTGCCCTTGATATTTTCCTTCATTCAGAAACAGTGATCAAGCAGCTCCAGATCAAGTTACTTCAATGAGCTGAAACCTCCAGAGGGAAGTTAAAAAAAAAAAAACCCACCAATTAAATAAATAGATTTTTAAATAGAAGTTTTCGCCAATCAGATTTCATTCTGCAAGCTCTGTAATTTTTAGATCTGGCATAAGACATGCAACCAGAGATGTAGGGGAAGATTAGGGCCATTGCTTGAAGTAGAAGTCTGTACTTAAACCCTTTGGTGTAATTTCAGCTTGGAGCTTAAGCACCAGTAGGGAAGACCTGTCAATACGCCTTCGTCACCACTTCCTACCAGTGTTCTACCTTGCTGTTCTCTCACCTCCCAGCTTCGGTTCCACATTTGATTTGGCTTCCCGCTCTGAATGGCAGCCTGCCTTCTGCTTTGGCTTCAGTGAAGGAAACAGTTTCATCATCAGGTTTGATACAGGAGGTCCATTTGAATCACTGTTCACTGCAGACTCTTTGGACATTTCATCTCCTTTCTTTGAGGCAACTTTTCTCTTTATTGCTTTATCTGGGACAATTGTATCATTCTTAAAGGAAAAGTCCATCTGCAAAGGTGTTTTAGTGTATTTTTCAGGTAAATCAATGCTGTTTTCATCAAGATCACTCCATGTTCTTTCATCATCAAACTCAAACTCATTCCTGTTTATACACAACATGCTTCTGTGATCATTTGTAACTTTTCTAATCTTTTGCTTTGACAGTGCACTGCAATCTTTGTCTGACAAGCCAAGGTCAGCATCTCCATTTTTGCTCTTTTTACTGATGTCTGTAACAGAACTTCCACAATCAAAAAATTCTGGATCACTTTCTCTGTGGTTCGCAAGGGCTGTCTCAGCATCTTTGTTGTCATGCTTCAATGTGGCCCCAAATTCACTCTCAGAATCTGTAGTAGTATCACCATTGCCCTCACTCTTATCTTCATTGATAATCCAGTGGTTATTTTTTAAAGCAGGATCTGCTTTCATGGAAGAAGCTGAGAATATTACACCATCTGTTTTACTCAATGGATCCTTCATTCTAAAATCTGTTCCTGAATTTGAGGCTGTATGCATAACTGGGCTATCGTTTATGTTTTCGGGTGCAACACAGTCTGCCCTTTGATTTCTCTCATTTGTAAGTTCGACTGCCAGCGCTTTGACTTGCTGCTGCTTTGCCTTGATAGGAGTAGAAGACATCCTACGGCCTTTTAAAGTTTGCTGGTCTCGTTCCAAGATCCTTTGCACAAATGAGGAATTACTTGAGAAAGATATTTCATCTGCAGCTTGTTCGAGAAACAAAAATTCATCTAATTCTAGGTTCTCTTTTTCTTTTTCTTTTTCCCACTTCTCTAGTTTATTCTGAAATGAAAGTTCAAAAGACAGTTCTGAATCTTTTACAGGGTGACCTTTGGGACATTTAGAATTATAAAAGGCACTAGTCAGTTCTTGAGACAACTGAGACTTTTCTGCACCAGGTACTTTGGTTTTGATTTTGCCAGTGTTAGCAAATTCTCCTCTGTTCTCTTTATTCTCTATTTTGTTATTAATTTCTGATGGGTATGACTCTCTTATCTGTCCATCATGATTTTTTCCTGATTGCATTCTTGTTTCTAATGGCGAGATATTTTCTCCATTGTGATTCCTGAGTACCACTGTCTTCAGAATAGGACAATGTTTTACTTTATTGGAATGGTTGTATTTTTTACACGGTGCAAAAGGATTTTCAGAAACCAGTTCTTTGCCAAGAGGCACAGTTTTCTTCTGTATTTGTGATCTGTGCGCTTTAATAACATTTCTATCATCTGAAACCCTTTCTTGAAGTTTTGAGGTGTTTTCTCCAAGTTTTGTAATTTTAGACTTGGCATTAGTGAATCTTGTTAAACCTTCTCCTCTTTTCAGGAAGGGTCTCTTCACCACTGGTTTTTGGACCGCTGATCCATTTGTCTCCTGAAAATGAGTAAAGAAAAGCAAAAGATAAAATGTTAAAAGGCTCCTCACACAGTTTGAAGATTTCTTCAAATAAATCCCACATACCAGTAGAAATTTACATGGTACCTTTCTACTGGATTTCTGAAGATCTAAGCAAGTGGAGTATTTGGGGCTTATAATTTTTAAGAATGTGAATGTTGCATTCAGTGGTATCTTTCCCTACTAGCATCTTCCTTGTACACTTTTAAAGCACCTATCACATATTTGCACAATATATAAAGAAGAATGAAGGTTTTTAAAGGAATAATAAATAACCTGTAACTTCTGGTTTTGCTCCAGACGCTGTTCTTCTAGTTGTATCTGCTCTTCCAAGAATTCTTCAAAAGTTTGTTTCTTCTCATGTATTGCAGCTTTAATAGGTCTAGAGAAATTACAAAAACAACTCTTATAATTCCGTATAAAATAACTACGTTTAACATCAGTGGTATTCAAAGACCTAAGGTGTAACTGCATGAAAGATGACAAATTCTGAGGTGCTTTAGGCATTAATTTAGTCTGAGCAATTAATTTTAACACTACATGTTTATCCAATCCCTGCAATAATTAACATACATATCTAAAAGACACTGTATGCAGGTTTTTTCTTTCAGTGCTTTTCTTAATGAACCTTTCTTTCAGACAAATCACCAAACTTCCACTCATAGTTTAGTCACACTGCCAATTCCTACAGTATCACCTTTCCACTCAGGAATACTACTGAGACTACATTCCCTGTCTCCCCCTTTGATACTCCTCCTCCTTCACAGGAGTGCTGGGTCTGGCTGGCATAGAATGAGCTTTTTCACAGCTATTTCAGTTTTGCGACTACAACAGCATTGATAACATAATAAATATTTAGCTATTACTGAACCCTGCTTGTACAGCAACAAGGCTTTCGTTGCTTTTTCATGCTGCTGTCCCCACCAGGAAGCAGACTGGGGGTGGGCAAGACCAACTCCAGGGAAGACACAGCCACATTTCATAGAATCACATAATCACAGAATGGTTTGGGTTGGAAAGGACTTGAAAGATCATCTTGTTCCAACCTCCCCACCCCCCTGCAGTGGGCAAAGACACCTTCCACTAGACCAGGCTGCTCAGAGCCCCATCCATTCCAGCCTTGAACATTTCAAACAATCCTAACTCCTCATAATAAACTAAAAAGTCACAGCCTTCCCTCCTCCCTCTCATTACTACTTTCAGCACATAACAGGGGATAGGACATTGTAATAAATCAAACTGGGAACAGCAATCATAACTGCTTATATACCCAGCTATACTGAAAGGTGCTTCTAAAGCTGTCATTACCCGAGGATGCACACACACCTCTTCATCCTACACACAACACTTCATCTTTCATAGCACAAGCAATTCAAAGCAAGAGCCTCTCTTACCACAGGTCTCCACAGTACCTAGAGAAATCAAATCCTTTGTTAAGAAATTGCACAAATTCAGAGTATCAGACTCTTTCAATCAGGACTCAGAATTCAACCAGACTTGTGTAACTTGATAAAAACTGCACAGTCATAGTCTGAATTACCTTTCCTCTGTATTAGTCAATAAATGTTCACCTCCACTGGAATTTTCAGACACATCTGTGCTTCCCACACCTAAAGGATCAATGTGATTATCTTCACTCTCCATTAATAATTCCATCCTTTTTTCTGGACACCACATGTTTTTTCCTGTGAAAGCAACAGATTGGGTTTTTTTTTTTTCATGTCAACAACAAGTCAGTTTTCAGCACATACTTTAAACACCTTCAGGTCAGGTGAAAACCAGAAGGGAGCTTCATGGCCATATATATGATCTGAATTCCTACATAAAACAGTCCTAAGATTTCCCCAAATTAATTCTTATTTGAATTTGCACTTTCTTTTTAAAGGAACAAACAATTAAGCATTAAAAAAATTCCACAGACCTTAAATAAACTGTTCTGATCGTTCATCTGCTTTGCTACTGTTAATGTATGGCTTAAAAACATAACTGAACAAATTTTGATGTCTGCTGTACTGATGAGCCCTCTTATCAAGCTGTTTCCCACAAATATATGCATAAATTGAGAAGAATTTGATTTTTGACATGCTGTTTTTAACCAAACTCTAATGGACAACAACAGGAATATTCTGAAGTATGTAAGCTGTCAGTGAACAAACCAACATACCAAGTAAACCAACAAAAATCATAAAACATTCAAAATAAGTAGCAGAAAATTGTTCTCAGTGACAAGGGGGAAAAATAGCACCACACAGCAAGTTATCTTTCTGTAAATGACTAAGCAGTAATGTATTTGTCTTCCTTGTTTTTCAAACAATTTGGCCTTTTCAGAGGCACACACAGACCTTGCTTTTCACAGGCAGACACTTCTGAAAGATTATTCTTCAAAGATGAGGTGCATTCTCTGTTCAGCTTCTGTAAAGAGTCGTTGTCTTGTGTATGGGAAGAAACAACCAGAGCATTAGCTCTGTCTTCAAAGATACTGTGATATCCAGACGATGGCAACTGAGGGGAAGGTGCTAAGCCTGTAGAATGTCCAGGTCTTAGCTTTTGACTTTCAGCCATTACAGTATAACCTTGAAACGAGAAGGAACAAAATGGCTGCGTCATTCTATTTGTATCACAAAACTACTGCTCCGCAGGAGAAAAGAAATGGCACTGAAGGGCAGCATTGATCACACAGCCTCCAACCTTATGTTACTGACCAAGAATAAGTGACGAGGCAATCTTGATTTTCTTCTCCTAAAATAAGCTCTAATTTAATCTTCTCAGGTAGGCATAGTAAAAGAAAGGCAATCATTTAAGTCAGGTTGGACTGACAGCCAAGAGCAGAAAGTACCCTCCCTCAGCTCTAAAAGCTTTTCCCAGCCAAGAGCTGTCCCCTCTCCTTGCACCCAGCAAACAAGACTGGAAAAATGATACAGGTTACAAGTCCTTGTTTTTAAATACAGATCAGCTCTCTATTCTAGTTCAGTTCATCACCTGAATGTGGTATGTGTGAGCACAAACAAGGAGGGACCACTTCACTTGGCTACACTAAAAGCTTAAAGCAATCAAAAGTACTGTGAGAAGTGGCTAATAAGAAAGGAAAGTAATTGTTTTATACTTTGAAGCAAGGGCTCCCATCACAGCACATATTGATCAAGTTACAATTACAGCTGGCATTTTATAAAAATAGGACAATATTCCTTCTTCAGTACCACTCAACTTTCAGGCACTGAAGCAATGCAGCATTTATCTTTGACTAATCAAGTAATCTTAAAATGAAGAACACAGAAGACACGTTCAGATTTTAACTGGAAAATGAGCTTAAATTTTTCAGTTTATACAAAGTACATCATGTGCTTTCTTTTTCAACTTACCAAGAGCTGCTGGCTGGCCAGATACCATGCTAAGTAGCTTCTGCTGCTCTTCCATTAACCTTTGAAGCTGTTCCATCTGTTGTTTCTTTAACTGTTCTTGTTTCTGCTGTTGCAATTCCTTCAGCTTTTCAAACAAATAAATAAATAATTAGAAGCTAGGTTTATTTAGAATGTACCATAAAATTATTTTATTATAGACTGTCAATAACTTTCTAAGGACACTTAATAATTCCTCTTAAGATACCAATAAATCAGCTAGTATTTATTTAGCCACTGATTGATATTACTGATAATATTTTAAAAGTAAGTATTCTCCTATCACATAAAATACAGAAGAAAACTTTTATAGCACCTGGTAATTCATGGAATTCTACTCTGGAGACACACACATAGCTGCTGGCAGAGTGGACAAGGACTTCTTTGTCCCTAACAGCAAGATCTAAAGTGCTACTGAAGGCTTCCAGCTAACACAATTTGTAACCAGTAATTGGCAAGAGCTTTAAGTGAACACACAGCCACTTACAGTGAATCGACTGACACACTCGCATTGGAAAAAAAAAACCAGTAACATAACAGCATTATAATTCCAGGCCTTTTTTTATCCTGATGTCTTGGATACTTTATCACATTCCACACTAACATACCTCCTCATCTAAACAGAACCAGGTATGTCACACCTACTTTGAGAACTAACAAAAGATGTTGCTATAGATACAAGAACATTCAACTCCAGTGTGTTGTGAATATCTGTGGCCAAGTACTACCAATGTAATGACCAGCACCCCATTTCAACAGCCTCAAGTGAAGAAACATTGTATATACCTTTCCAGGTAAAATGATTTTGAGAACGATTTCACTTTAAACTGGAACTTTTGCCACCTGGAAACAACAGTAGTTACACTCTCAGTAAATGCACCTCATGAGGAGGACACGAACTTTCATGTGAGCCTAACGGGAACTTAGGATTTACTCTTTAAGCTTGCTGTGGCCTACACGTTGCAGGGGTTGCTTACTTACAGGCATGACAAATCATATGCAGGAACAAAATAAATCTTACTGTAAGTATGTGAAGGAATTCTAAGTATATTTATTACCTGTTCAAGCTTTTGTAAGAGTGGATCACTGTGACTGGATTTCTTCTGGCCATCCACTTCACCACTGACTAAGTCTGGTTTAGAGCTTTCTAGGTTTCCAGCTGCTGCTGGAAAAGGTGTTCCAGTGGTACATTGCTGGAGTGTCTGAGAGCTGCCAGACTCTTCACACAGGGAGTCATCACTTACAGAACAGCTGTCTGAAAGGTGCTGCACTTCTTCAGGTAAAGCTGTGGTGTTTCCAAGTCCAGGTAACAAATTTTCCTTCTTGAAGTTCAAACCAGTAAAACTAGGACCTAAAAAGACTCCAGCATGGGAACTGTTGAACATCCAGTGTGCACTGAAGTTTTGCTCACCGCTGAGATTTTCAACAGTTGGCATCTTGCAACTTGTATTCCAATTTCTATGCTGATCAGCATTAACACAATAATATTACGTTCTGTAGGGTTAAGACAAAATAACTTTCAGAGTTCCAGGTAGTTGGTATGGATGGTTATCTATCTACTTCTAGCACCTAGAAATTAAGCAGATAAACAAAATCAGAAATCTACAATAACAGATTCCTAGTTAAAGAAAGTTACTGTCTTATAACCAACCTAGTATATTTATAAAAATAAGTTATAATCAATAGAAACAATTTGGACAACAAATAACAAACACCTTCTGTGCAGAAAACCAACATAAGCCAACTCGTAATCATATTATTTGAGTGCAGCTAATATAATCTCAAATACCATAAAGCTGTACATAATATTTCCCTCAGCAGTACTGAGAGGGATTCAGAATTTCTTTTAAACACTTGCAACAAAATAAATTATTTGATGAGCTGAGTGATCTCCACCACATGACCTTCATATTAATGCAAAGTTTCAGATATGTCCATCTAAACAGAAACACTTTACTGCACATATTTCAATGCAACACTTATCATTTTCATGTCTTCCTTAGTTTCTCACGGAAATGCTACAAATGTGCTGCCTGTTATCTTCCTTTTCCCAAAAAGCTTCTTTGAAATCCATCCAAAGGAAACTTTAAATACAGCAACATATCCTGCAAGTGCCATAACACGTGAATGAATTCATGTAGGAAGGAGACCCAAAGTGATTTCCTCACTTAGGAAGAAAAAGACTCAACTGCTGGTGGTGACAGTGTGGCAGCAGGAGCTGGGCCCCTCAGCCGTGCTTCCTCAAACTAATCCCAGGGCAAATAATTCTCTGCCTGTGCGTGTGGTGTGCCAGGGGGAATACAGAGGAGAGTAGAGGCTAGGGCACCAAGGGCAGACAACCACAGCAGCCCAGGTTCAAGAGTCCTGCTAATCAGGAAATGACTTCTTAAAGCCTCCTCATTCCCAAGAGATCAGTTCATGCCAGCTCTCAACGTTCCCGGAGTAAAAATACTTATGCTTCCAGCCCGAGTTTGAAACCGCGACTGGGAGAAAGGTTATAGAAATGTTTCCTATAGAAATGACTGCTTTCTGTTTTGAGACGCTAAAGGGAAGTTTCCCAGCGAGGTGCAGATTCCTGCAGTGGCAAATTGAAGACTGCGAGTTTCACGTTCTGTTTTACCCGTCCCCTTTTTCGGAGACCCTCTGGACGCCGCCTGCCAGTCTAAACCTCCCCGTGAAATTCACAGCACCAGCACCTTCGTGCCAACTGGAGCAGCCGGCAGGGATCAGGCTGATTCCTCCCGGGAAGGGGAGAGACAAAGGGGCTCCCCCAGAGGTCGACATCGCGGAGAGGAGCACAGCCCCGCTGCTCAGCCGAGCCGAGGCGTCGGGCCCAGCGCCCTCCTTCCCTCACCGACACCGCCCTCACAGAGCACGCCCCAAAGCGCACCCCCGGCCCCGAGGCACCCGCACCACGACAGCTCCGATCCGCAGACTCTCGCATACAGCGAGGTAGGTGCCCCGGCGCCGCTCCTCAGGCCGCCACCGGAATCGCGCTCAGCTCCGACTGCCACAGCCTTCTCTTTCTATTACAAACCTGCCGCCATCGCACAGCCTCCCGGCGCCACAGGCGGGCACCGCCCCGACGCCCTGCATACCGGGAGCTGTAGTTCGAGCGCCGCAGGACCGCCTCGCAGGTAGCCGGGGAATGCAGGGGAGTGGGACTACAGCTCCCGAGAGCCTCCGCGGCGGGAAGGCCGTTGATGGGCACCCACAGCGGCGGCCGTGCCCCGGTTCGTGCGGGCGGGAAGCGGCGGCGGGATCCGCTCCGGGGCCGCGGCTCTCCCTGGCTCCCGAAGGCCGCTCCCGGGCGCTCCCGGTGCTGGGCCCTTGCCAGAGGTCTCCTGGGGCAGAGCCGCTCTGCTGCTGGGAGAGGCTGTGGACTTCAGTGTGCTTTAGCTGCGGTTACCCGTAGTCTTTTAAACTTTAAACAGCAGCGGGACGGGAGGAACGCAAAGATAAGTAGGCAAAAGGCACCCCCAGGCTTTGTGACATTTTGTGCTTTAGGCACGCTCTGTCTTACTGAGAGAAATTAGTGTTTTCCTCTAAACTCCAGAAGGCGGTAGAGCGACACGCTGCAGGCTTGGGGAGCGTGCTCGGCTGTGTCCTGGTGCTGCGGCTCCTGTGGGCAGGCCCGACACCGAGCTCCGTGAGCCCGGGACAGCCTTCTCGGGTGCCTCCTATGACTCCTAATCTTCGCTCTTTCGTTCTGTGGCCTCATAGGGCTCCTTCTGATGTACTGCCACCGATTTTCCTGGACTTCGGTTTAGCAAGGTACAAATACAGTGTCTACACGGTTGTCCTCAGACAATCTTCATTAGCACTGACAAACTAATGTGCTAGAATATAGAAGGGTTTGTACTTGTGTCTGTCTAAACCATAGTATCACATTCAGCCCCTTTGACATCTTTAGTAGGAAAATACTAGTAGAGGGGTTCCTAAAACTGAAAATGCTAGTCTTGCCAGTACGTCAAGCAATATAGCCAATTTATTAATTTGTGTTGATTACGTATTGTTGAAGGTCTATTGTTGGATGATAGGAATTTATTTTTGGCTCCCTCTACGTGCTAAAAATATAATCCATTACTGGCAGTTGTGTTGAATTTGTGGTTTGATCATGAAGTGCAGGCTCGAGGGTTTGTGTGAAATCCTTTTGAGTCTGTTGGGACCCTAAGGATCCCCACCAATATAAAATTGTAAGAATTAAAACAAGGAAAATTGTTAGCACTTCGACTTTGCATAACTTCCTTATTAGATGCTGCAACAACGCAGTATTCCAGTTATAAAAGTTTTTATTAGCAGCTAATCAATCCTGAACACACAGACTAAATATAATAGTTTTAATTTAAATACAAATTCTGATTTTGAATTTTGTACACTTTGCCATTTAAAACTTGTAAAGCCAAACACTGCTAAAATTCTTAAGAAATATCATTCTCTAGGGAAATAGGAGAAAAGGGCCCACTATCCAGTGATAGCATTAATCGATAGAGATCAGGGAGACTCTTCCTCACTCAAGCGAGAGAAACGCTGCTGGGTACATGCTTTGAACAGGTTTTAACTCAAATTCCTGATCTCTGTCAGGTATTCCAAAATTCATAGGCTCATAGAATATCCTGAGTTGGATGGAACCTACAAGGACCATCAGGTCCAGCTCCTGGCCCTGCACGGTGATTCAAAGGCACATACTGCACAGCAGGTCCTGTAAAGTAAAACAGCTTTACTGGTGCCCAGAGATCATGCAGGGGTTAGCACCTCCATATGCACATCTGACTGATGTTCATATTACACAGGCTTTTGTACTTTAAAGTTCTGGCATCTGCCCTTGTTTGTTTGCTTATCTAAAAGCTTTAAGGCTTGGGGTCTTACATAACTTGTGGTTTCTTTATCCTAGGGCTACAAACACAGTACATAATTCCTATCTAACACATCCATCACATTCACCTAACTGCTATTATGTTCTTCTATTACTGTGCTTTAGTGATTTTTCTTGATTCTCTGTTGATTCTTCATGATTTATTCTTCTATTTTCTATACCTATAGAAACCCTAGGACTTTGCATTTTTCTAGCCTTTTGTGACAGCTAACATGCCTCTCCCTTCTTACCACTTTCAAGCCTGGGCTTGAACTGGCTAGAGTCAGACACAGCAGTTACACTTAAATCTTTTGCTAATTCATACCTATGCTACAGTGCTTATGTCACTTAACTCAAGTGAGGCCTGTGTTTCAACAGGACCATCCCCAAGAATGACACTGTGTGCCTGAGAGCACTGTCCAAACACTCCTTGAACTCTGTCAGGCTGGTGCTATGACCACTTCCCTGGGGAGCCTGTTCCAGTGCCCAAACACCCTCTGGGTGAAGAAGGTTTTTCTAATATCCAGCCTAAACTTCCCCTGACACAACTTCAGGCCATTCCCTTGTGTCTTGTCTCTGGTCACCACAGAGAAGATCTCGGTGCCTGGCCCTCCTCTTCCCCTCACAAGGAAGGTGCAGACTGCGATGAGGTCTCCCCTCCAGGCTGAACAGACCAAGTGACACCAGCTGCTCTTCATAAGGCTTCCCCTCAAGGCCCTTCAACATCCCTATGGCCCTCCTTTGGATGCTCTCTAATAGTTTATTCTCTTTCTTATATTGTGGCACCCAGAACTGCACATGGAACTCATGGTGAGGCCACACCAGCTCAAAGCAGAGCAGGACAGTCCTCTCCCTCAGTTGGAGAACACTGAGAGACAATTTTGAAAGCTTTACTGAACTCCAAAAAGATTACATCAGCTGGCTTCCCTTGATCAGCTAGGTGGGTTACCTTGTCATAAAAAGAAATGAAGTTTGTCAAGCAGGACTTTCTCCTCATGAACCCATGCTGGCTGTGACTGATGACTGCGTTGTCCCATTTTGTGGGTGTGTGTGAGCAGAGAGTACTTTTATGCCAAAAACACTAGTAATGCAAAAACAACCAACCAAAAATAAGAACCACAATATATAGGTATATATTGACCTCATGTGCCCTTTGATCTGTTATCTACCTGACCTAAATGCACCTACTACCACCATAGAGTTGGCAATTCCATCAGGTATGTAGCATATACAGACATGGATAAAATTGTATCTCATAGTGTTGATTTTCCAGGTTTTAATAAAAACCCAAATTCAAATGGAGTGTGTTGCTCTCTCTCCTTGACTAACAACTTATTTTTTAGCTAATAATTTATATTATTCCACAGTAGATGTCCATCTGAGTTTCTTTTTACTGCATTGAAGAAACAATGCATACATTGAAAATCAAATAGGTCAGAGAGTAAGAAAATAAACATACTCCTTAAATATAGTGAAAGTAACATGCTCTTGATCTCAGCCTAGAATTACCTCAGGGTAGTGTGTTTTGTTGGACTTGTTTTTTATCTGAAACCTTATCCTAATCATGTCCTCTCAACTTGGCCCTTGATAATAATCTTATATGAGATTGTCAAGTGCTGATGTCATGGCCATTTAAACATTTCCTCTGCATTGTCACTGTCTCTTGATTTATTCTCTTTCTGCAGTAAGACAGAATCTTCTGGCAGGGTTGATGCAAAGGTTTTATTGGTCTTGTAAATGTTCTGGCACAACTTGACCAATAATTTTAAAGCCAGAAGGACCTATTGGGTAATTAAGTTATTTGGGTTTAGTCTAAAGAAAACATTCTAATAAATGTTTCCCCATTTGCATATACATAGGGCAGAAAAATATGAATTAGGAAATGAGCACAAGTACTTCAAACAGCACCTGCTTTCCTTTATTTCCTTTTTTTGCCGTCTTTAGTGTAGGTGTTGTTTATTTTTAGAAGGATAGAAGTGTAATCAGAATTTTCAGACTATGTGGATCTCTCATTAAGACAGAGAAAAGGCACTTTTGTTCCAAATAGCCTCTCCAAGAGAGAGGGAAGTTTAACATAAGATGTTTTTGCAAAGCACAAGAACTGCGTTCCTTTCACATTAACTTTGAACAAGCAGCTTCTGATTTCTTCTGCCTCATCCTGTAAGTGCAGGATGTATTTAGAGGGGCCAAGTATTCTACAGTGTCAACTCTGTCCAGTTATCTCACAAATAAAATTGCTTGGCCTTAGGTCACTGTGGAAAATTTACATCATCAGGTAGCCTTTTCAGAAATATAAATAGAGCAAAAGTCTTTACCAGCGACACTGATACAAACCCTCTGAATGAGATACAGACACAGTGCACTGGGATCCAAACATTCATTGGTGAAAAAATTTATGAATTTGAAAACTTGAATGTTTTTTTTTTTTACAAGCATGTGTTCTCTTCATACTAGTTACTGTAGCATTAGCAGGGTGTCTGCATTAGTTTGGCTTGGAGCAGTAATGCAGTTTAAACCAAAATCAAGAGCTGCCTAAGGTTGATTAAGTTCACAGAGTAGTTTTGAAGCATACCCTCTGAATGCCTTTCAGAGAAAATTAAACTGTGCCCTGTGCTTCAAATAAGCTTAATAGGGGAATTGTTTTTGGCTTTGTTCTGTCTGAACCCACCCAGTCATAAGACCAGCTAGCTTGGACTTAAGACTTATTTACCACTGATGGGCTCTGAAACCCTAGAAAGCCCCATGACATGCTGAGGAGCTCATATGCTATATAAAGAGGTCAGTGCTCTGTGCAGTGTGTTCATTTACACAGTGTTTATCATTCTTTTAAAATCAGCTTTTAAAATAACTGCACACTCACAAGTGTCTGGGAAAACAAATACACATTGATGATACATTTAAATCACTTAATCCAAATACTGACATTTTGCTGTCATAAATTCTACTCCTGTTTAAATGAAACTTTCCCGGTCTCTCATATCTTAGCATAGTTTGTCACAAATGACATGCAGCCAATTTTCATTCAAGTTGTTTAACAGATTATTTAGATTGACACTGCTGAGAAGAGCAGCATTCCTACTTCCATCTCTCCCCTGCCTCACCCTCACTTTCTCTGCCAGAGGTGAATTCTATCAGAAAACATCTGGATTAATACTGTCCTCTTGGGTCTGGGGGTTTTGTTGTACTTTAGGTGTGTGTTGTGTGTTTTCTGCATTTGGTTTAGTCTGGAGCAGTTTTCCAAAGTTCTTTTCAGATGTTGTGCAGTGAGGGTTTTGTTTTGGGGTTTGTTTTAATATTTTCAGATTATAAATCAGTGAGTGGAAACATGAAGTGCAATTTGCATTCTTGGAAAAGAGTTATTTTATAATGGTTCTGTGTGAAAGGAGAATTGAAGGTGAGGGTGTTCCAGTCCAAATTAAGGTAATTCCACATTACTAGCGCACATATTAGCAGCAAGCGATTAAGAAAAGAGCATTCACTTAGTTCAAGCCATGATTTTACTGAAAATGTAGGTCACACTAAATTTTCCACATAATTAAACAAAATTAATAAAACTGATTAAGATATGTTCTGAGTGGGTTTGAATAGCATGCTGATAAAATGGGATTTGTTTTGGAACTCCCTGGAATTGCAAGAATATGAGAGACTACTTAGGTGGATAGCGGAAACAGAAGTTTTCTCAGCCAAAAAAAACCCTCTTTTAACAGGACAGCAATAGCAATCTTTGCAAACAGTGTATTCTTTATTAAACTGAAAATCTTGCTTGTTCAGGAGAAGAGCAAGTTGAAAACATCCATAAAAGAAAATGGTAGAGTAGTTAATTTTGTGCTTAATCACAAATTAAGTGCCTTACATTTTTCTGAGATTTCAGAAGGAAAATATCAAGTGGTGCAAGTGTTGCAGAATTTTGCTGTTATGTAGAGAAACAAGAACTGTAGGGATTATATATTGATTCAGTATTTAAATTAAAATATTCCATTTACATTTTAAATGCATGTGACTTTGTAGTACTGAAATGTCATTTAAAGAAATGAAATACAATATTCTCTCTCCACAAAAGAACCAGGGAGGGTTTTTCCCCTGGCTAGAATTTCCATGCTGTTGTTCTTTCATTGGAGAGGGGAAACTCTGAATAAAGAAACACATCACTGAATTGGATTTTAGTTATGTTATTGTTAATGTGAGAATTTGGGGCCTGCAGACTGTTATGTCCATGTACCTGATAATTCTATGAAAGGCCTGGATTGCTTCCTAATTGAATCAGTAAACAACCTAAGGCTAAATGATGTAAGGTAATTCTTGTTATTCTGTGAGGGTGAATATGTAAATGCAATTAGAAGTAATTTTTTCCCAGCAAATATGTACGCTGTGTTTCAGACTGGGATTGGTAATTACACTTTTGATACTTCTGTACTTAAGGAAATCCACAGAATCATAGAATTGTTTATGCTGAAGGATTCCTTTGAGCTCATCAAGTCCAACCATCCTAACTCTGCAAAGTCTACCGCTAAACCATGTCCCTAAGTGTCACATTTGCACGTCTTCTAAATACTTCCAGGAATAGTGACTCAATCACTTCCCATGCAGTCTGCTCCAATCCTTGCTTCAGAGACTTTTATCTCAAATTTTGCTTTAGAGTCATAACACTAAAACCATGCCATACTTCCCTAGGGCAGATGACTATTTTATGGCAATTTACACAATTCATAGGATCCCTTTCATGAGACAAATCAAGCCATGTAAGAAGATAGTCACAGAAGGCAGTGCATGCAGCAGGTTTCAATCATCCTTCAGTCAGCCGTTCCCTTGTAATGGAAAAATCGTTTTAATTATAGTACTTGTTGGATTATCAGGTGACATGTAATTAATGCACAGCTACTGCTGAAGGCCTTTGGATATTACAGCTCTTATTAAGAGTAACTGCCTTTCCACCCTTTTGTTAAACCTATGGCTCATTTAATCCCACTTTCCCACATACCTCAATTCTTTTACTTTGCTATCTAAACATTGAAGAGGATAATCTTCATTCATGTAATTTGAGTTCCTATGACCTAACAAACAACTGTGACTTAAGAAAAAAAAAAAGAAAATCACTGTTTAAGGCAAGAATTTTGTTCATCTCTGTTGTAACTGAAGGCAAAATTATGTTAAATTGGAAGAGCTTTGCCAGTAAAATGTTCCATAATTCTGGAATGACTTTGCTTAAATCTTATTAGATTTAAATCTCACTTAGAGATTAAATTTAAAAACTCACTTTTGATGCTCTTCCTCAATTTCTATATGGCAGAAAAGTATTCCTTTCACTTTTAAATGTGGAAATAATATATATATGTGTTCTGGTGAGTAGGAAATATATTAGCAATATTGTATAAATGTACTAAGAAACTGTAATGACTACATTGCATATATTAGCAAAGACACAAGGAAATGCTATTTGTGGCAAATGCTTTTTACAACATGCAATTGTTTGGATATTTAGATTCCTGACATATTTCAGGTAGATTAAATTTGGTAAGTATTTGGTAAGTAATGTTCAATCACTGGTAGCTTTTACAAGAACTAAACCACAGAGATAAAAAGATTCTGAATCTTATTGCATCTTATCTGTAAGAATACAATAAAACAGTTTTTACTAACTCTTCCCACTTACAATTAATTTAAAAGAGAAATAGCATTTGTATTGAAGGAAAAAAAAAATCTCAGTTAAAAACAATTCACAAAATAATCAAGAAGTGGGATGCTGTTCAGTTCATTTTGCCCCAAAGGCATTTGAGACACAGAGACTAGTTCTTGGATCAATACTGAACTCCGGTAAGACATTGCTATGCAGCCTCTTCTATCAACATTTCAGTAGCTGTTGCCTGTAGTTCATGTAAATTAAAAAGCATTTTGCCTTTTTCCTCTTGCCTTGAGACAACAAAATAATAGAACATTTGTTACTATCAATTCATCTGTAGGATGCATTTTATAAATAAGACTTCTACTGTGTGTTTTAGGATCATGTGGTGTACTTAAACATTTAGTAAGAAATTTATTATCTTCTTTATGTTATTTCATCAAGACAGTAAAGCTGGCAATGTGAATCAACACAATATTGTTATCTTTCAATCTGTTTTATATTCCATCTTGTTTCAGGAAGGTTATTTTACTGTGTCCTAACCATACTTGAGATACTTTGCAAGTAGCCAAGTATGGCAGCAGAATAATATCCAACTGTTAAATACTGTTTTCATATTCTAGCTGCAATAATATATTTCATAGATATTGCACTAACAAGAGTTAAAGCTATATTTTAGTGTGGAATTAAATTATCCATTTTCAGTATTTGTTGCTTTGTGCTCTTTCTGCAATTTTGCAATAGCTTTCATTTTAACAGTCTCTTCTTTTAAAGGTGAGCAAAGCAGAAGGTGTTTTACTCCAAGTTAAAGATGCATGGGTGAGGGAACTGGTGATGAGGTACTATAAAAGATGCTGATGGAATTCCATCAGCATCTTTTATAGTAAATATAGGAAATAGAGTAAATAGTTTCTAGAAAGTTGTTATCTAGAAAATAGGACCTTTGGCAGATAACTTTTCCATATTGCTTGTAAGCCCTGTGCTACACCAGTTCTAAACATACTCACTAGATAAACTGACAGGATACTTTGCATAACTAGTCACAGGCTGTAAGTTTAAAAAAAGTTAACTTATTGGAACCTTATTATTAGAGTAACACTCATGGGGAGAATTCAGTGCTTTCATCAGGAAGCCAAGTTGTTCTCTAAATGGTGAGAAGAGCTTCCATTGCAATAATTGTGAAGGCATCTTCAGCTGGATCAAAGGAGAATCAGGAAACTGCTATAATCATCCTCCAGCTGACCCTAACAAATACTCCAGCATATACATAATCAATTTCTCTTGATTATCTTAAACTCTATGGAAAATATATCTGAGCTGTTGTAACTACATGCACAGACTGTTCTGTGTATCATTTCCTTTCCTGCATGTGCCAGGACAGTTTCCAGAGATGATTTAAAATTACCAATCCATACACATCTTGGTCTCCCTCCTTCACCTAGAGCATAAACTGCTCAGGGGAGTTCCTTGGACTGCCTGGATTGTCAGAGCAAGTTAGCCAACATCTCTGGAGAGATTACACCTTCCAGCTGGCCTAATCACAGCTGCTCTGCCTAGGGCAGTCTCCAAGGAACTCCCCCTAAGCTCCTGTGTCAGCTCCTTCACTTTTAGGCTGGGTAGGAGTTCAGTCATTCAGGAGATCAGTCACTGTGCTGCAAGTCAGTCCATTGCCTTGTCTTTGCAGGAACTGGTGGGGAAATGCTTTGCCAGCTGGGGAGGACTGGCAGTGGTTCTGTTGGTGCAGTACCCAGATAGGAGGATCGGAGCAGGTGGCTGTGACTGCTGGTGATAGCAGCCAGGGTCAGTCTGTTTGGCCTCCTCATGGTGGCTCCTCTGCAGGTCCAGATCAAACCAGGAACTTGAGTCCATGAGGAGCTGGGGCAGAACCTGGGAGGTGCAAGGCTGCATGCAGATATATTGACAACATAGTTCAGCTGAGAGACCGTGGGTAAGAAAGAGCCTAAGCTCAAAGGCAGGTGAGCAAAGGAGAGGCAGGAATTTGCAGTCTTCTCACAGCAATCTTTCAGGGCTCCACAGCTGTGCTGACAAGGCTGGCACAGAGCCCAAGCTGCCAGACCCTCTGGAGAGGTGACAGGCAGAACTCTGACAGCTACATCATTCTTGTAAGTACAGAGAAAACACAAATTTCCCTCTTTTAATGCAGTTATAATATAAATTCCTTAGATCCTGCCAGAGATGCCTCTTTTTTTTGGCAAAGGATATCCATAAGTCTTGTCTTGCTGACAATCAAATAAAACCATTTCAGCCTGCAGTTGGAGTGGAACTGGTGCAAGAGAGCAATGACACAGAGTCATTGTCATTTTACATTTACAATGTCATTTACTGTATGCAAGTAAGAATGTTTTTCTGTTTGTATGTTGACTTGCTCCTTGAGTGTCATAAATGTTTACCAGAACCCTTTCTTGAGTACTTGTTCAAAGCAAACTTAATAAAAAGTAATTTGTCATTTGTTTGTGGATGTTACCAAATTAGTGGTTACCATGTGGCATCTGTGTGGCATCTGTTTAACAGATTTCCTCCAGGCATAATTACCAACAGCAGTCGCAACTCCTGCCACAGGGCGTTTCAAGAGAAGCAAAGGAAGTACTTCTACATAAATCATCAGATGGTCTTTAAATAATTCAGTTGTGAGGTTCTAAACAAAGACCTTGTGAAGCTTAAAGAACTATCCTGAACTCGTGATCCCTTAGATAGACAGCCTGAACCTCATAAATGAATGTGGACCATTGATACAGGATTAGTTTCAATCATTTTTCCCAAGTGTAGATTTCAAAAAATAGCTTTTTAATCTTTCATAAACTCTTTATTAGCCTGTGCATTACCAAATGCAAACCTTTTGAATCCTGCAAAAACTGGTCTTCAGGACAGATTGGGAAATGCATTCCTCTCGCCATAACATATCTAGATGTTCTTCTTCTCAGCACAAAATTTTCTTAAAAATTTTGTAAAACTCTTATTAAATAACCAGTTAACATGGCAACTATGATGATATAACAGTAATTACAATAAAAATTAACAAACTCATCTGAAGAAACAAGTACAGTTAAAAGAATTAATAACCCAAATTTCACCAGTGATAACAATCAACTAGAAAAGCCCCAACTTTTTAAACAATCCATTTAACCAGTCCTTGAAGGCTATATTCTGAAGCCAAAATCTGTCCACATCTATAACTTAGGTGGTCTCTGTCTTTGCTTCCCTTGGGGATTCTTCCTGGTGTTCGTCTTGCAGGTGTTGTTGCAGCAGTGGTAAGTATGGTTTTATGTTTCTAGCTAGAGTCCACCAAGGTCCTTTATCTGTGAAAATATAAGCGTATCTCCTCCCCCATACGATTAACAAGATCTTTTTAGAAATTTCAAAAACTTATTTGCATACACAGTTCTAGCAAGCCTCTCCCCTGTGGACACTGCCTCTACTCCCCCTTTCTGTTGTATAACAGGCTCTTGAGAGATCTACAGGCTCTCCCAGTGAGGAGGGATACTTGTGGTGTGTGCGTTTGCATTATGAATATAAAGGTAACATAAAATCAAAACAATATGGGGCAAGACAGTAGACTTACACTAAGCAAAAATGAATCAGATACTATATGCAATATAGCAAAAGAATTGTACTTTATAATCCAATCAAGTATATTTTAACAGAACTTACAATTAATTCTATTAATACTTAGCTTTACTAAAATATCGCTAAAACGGAACAGGAATTAATCTTAACAAAATTAATTTATGTAAACTCTATCCTTACAGAAGCTCCATCTAGCCATTCCATATTATTCAAATTCTTATTGAGAAGGTTAGGAGGCAGACAAGAATCACAAGCAATAAAAGTGTGGGTTAGATACTTCCATGGGTGGGTGAGAGCCATCCACGATGCTGGGGTGATTAAGCAAATCATCCGGGAGGTCCTCAATCAAGGAACACAATTCCCTATTCCCACCACCTGCTGCCAATTTAGGAAACTCATTGGTTGATGGAAAAATACCATCCAAGAGAGCTTCAAGTTGGCCATCCAGACCCACAGACAAGCTGGTTGCCAGTTTCCCACTGCACAAGAATCTGTATTCAAGGTGTTTTAGTGCCAAAGCAGCCGCATAAAAGGACATAATGGATTTTGTACTTTTGTAGACATACTACTACAGTGGTGCCTTCTTTTGTAGGCAATAGCTTGAAATCTTCAGCTCTGCCAGTGCTTGAATAACCTTGAAAAGGCCAGCTTTTCCTCTTTTGGAAGCAATTTGATTAATGAATTAAAGATTAAAATTCTACAGCTCCTTATGTATTTCTGGAGATGTCTATTTGTCAAGCACTGATGAACATTATACCTTCATTTCTAAAGTATAAATAGAAGTTCTAATTGTGGCATGATGATTGACATTTTGTAGTGAAAAGCAGTATTACACTGAAAGTGTTGATGCTTTAATCACAATTTAAATGTTGCACAAAAAAATACTCATTTCAGGTAGTGATGTTACAGCCTTACACCAATTAAAACAGTAAATCTGTTGAAGCTAAATATATCTTTCCTTCAGATGATAAAGCTGCTATTTATGGATTTGAAGCTTTTACCAATGGAAAACCCATCACTGGAAAGATAAAATATTATTGTACTTTGCCTTTGATGTAGTTCCTTCAATCTCAAGGTCTGAAACCACTTAATTAGTAATGAAGATGTACAATGCTGATCTTAGTTTTCCTCATGTCTTTTGTTGTCACCACTTAGCAGTATTTCAACGTAGTCATGTCATTTAAGAGAATATTGGCTAAGTTTTCTGTCTATAGAGATTAAATGGCTTATTTTGGAAAAATCTTTCATAGGCTAAAGAGTGGTGAATGAAAAGAATAGGTAATATCAAAAAGCTATCAGTCAGGGTGATGGAGCTTAGCAAATGGACCAAGATGCAGCAGTACTTTGAATATCATGGCTTAGTGCCTACCAGAAAATTTACAATTCTCCAGTTACTGACTCCTTGCTGAGTCATGTCTTTGTTGAGAAACTTCTTTCTACTAAAGCATATTTAGACCATACATTTGATACCATTCTTCAGGTTTTGCCAGAAATTAAGGAATTATGAGAAGCTGGACATTTCATATTATTATTATTATTATCAATTCATTATCAATTCAACGCTTCATCATAAAATATCAAATAGTAGCTTCTGTTTTAGCTTTTCGTTTCAGTGCCTCTAAACACTAATCAAATTATTGTTTTGGAAAACATGGGCTTTAATGAGATTATTAAATCTTGTTTCTGGTTTATGTTTTGAGGATTTCTTAGGATAGTTTTGTAATAAGTGCTGGAAATTAGTCTCCATGTTCTACAGTTGTGATCTAATCACCTATTGCACTCAGTCATTGCCCTGTGCTTTCAGAATGGCTGTAGCTCCTTGCCTATGCCAACTTCTGTGTCACTATGGCAATAGGAAAAAACATTGAATGAAAACATGCAGGTTTGTTAAAACACAGTCTTAAAATAACATCTTGTTAAGAAGCAAAAGTTCCATGCCTGGAGGAATGTAGTTACACAAGAGACTTCAACAAGCTTATGATTGTTTTCCTTTTAATTTCTCCTCTTTTGTTAGAGGATAATTGTTTGTAATCATTCTTGTCATAATGCAACTAAACCATAAACTTAGGCTTGCTGTGATTGGTAGAAGGCCTTGTAACTATCTTTGAGGATGTATTTGCTCCTGTAGGACTTGGAAAATTGACTTGCGTTGACAGATCTTTTTGAGTTATCTGCTGTGTCTGTGCTGCTGTGTCTCCTTTGGCCTGCACATATTGACCTCTGCAAAATGTGAGGTAATTCTACAACATTATGTGGTGTCTTGGGTCTTTTTTGTATCTTGATTGTATAATTAGACCTATCAAATTGCTTTTTAATGCTGTTGTGGAAGAAGAGAAGCAAGGTCTGCAAATTAAAGCTAAAAAGAAGAAAAAAGACATGCAGTTTTACCAGTGAGGTTTGGAACTGTTATCCAGGGAAAATTATGAACTCGCCTTCTCTGAAATCCAATCTGGCTGGATGTTATAAAGCTTTGCTTTAGAAAATGAATGTAATGTGTTATAGAGGAGATCATGCCAAATGACCTTTCTAACCTTTTAAGCTATGAATAGCTGTAATGAATCAAGGTGGTTATTCTCTGGGTAGCCTAGGAACAAAAATTTCTCTAACAAGTTAGGTATTCCCCACTTTTATCTAAAGAGTTAAAAAGGACAGAAGACATAGCTGGTCCTCATGGCATGCAGACTAAATGTCAACTTTCCTGGAATGCCATTCATGGCTTTTTTCTCTTTATTTATCATATTCCATGGATATGGGTATTGAGATACCATCTAATATTAAACACATACATAGTTGTACAGGTAAAGGTAAAGTTCAGTATAGCCATGCTTCTGCCTTGACAGTTCTGTTGTGTATCTAAAATGTAAGTTTTATCCTAGAAAACACTTGTTTCTCATCTCTTTCTCTTTACTGTTCATTCTGCAAGCAGCTTGGTTCTCTGTTCTTCTCAGCTGAAAAGTTCTATTGTACTTGAAGCCTTTCTTATCTAAAAAAATCTGTCTTCTTATCTAAAAATGCATTGGGGAAAGCAAATGATATTTTAAAGAACATAAAATGTAAATGGAAACTGCACCTTGTAGGCTTTCTGTAACCTCTTTGGGAATAGGCCTTGGGACTACCTCTATTAAATCTACTGTTGTCATTCTCTGTCCTTACAAAATAATTAATACTCACTATATTGATAAATAAATATTGTGATGGGTTTTTTTCCTCTGCTAGAAAACAAACTGCCAGGCTGTAATTAAATTATTTAACATGGCTTTATCTAAATATCTAGATTTCTCAGGTGCACGTACCTCAAAAGCACATAGAGAAGCATCCCAACAAAATGAAAGACATGATGCATAACTTACACTGTTCATGATGTAATAATGAATATGCTAAAACATCATAAACAAAACCAGCTTAGTTTTGGTGAGTATTTCACACCATGGAAATGCATTTTGATCCATTTTCTTAAGCTGAGTATTCTCCAGAAATTAATTTTATTTTCAGTTGCACACAATCTTTAGGAGTTTATCCTTTGCCTCATACAAGTAAAATGTCTCAACAGTGTCCAATCATTTCTGTTAAATCACAGCTGGTTTTTTTTCCCAACTGTTGTGCTGCTGTTTGTATTTCCTAAAAATTTGACTACAGCTTTTGATACAGATGTTATATTTGAAGCAGTGGATGTGAACAAACAAGTCACAGCTGAGGCTGGGACTAAGTGGCATCTATGAGTCATGTAATTGCTATACTAATTAAATATAAACAAATTATTAAACCATTACATTTTAAAGATTGTATTTACAATTTACATACAAATATTTATAGAATCTGACAGTATTTTATTCTAAGACATTTAGCCTTACGAGATTCTGCATTCTGTTGTAGTTGTTGCTGCTGCAGTGATTTTTCTCAAAAGTATTTGAATCTTTTTCACTAAAAAGTGAAAAAGACATAGCTGGCACTTCTGGCACTCTGAAGCACCCACAAACAGAATCCAGGTATGGCTGTGTCACAGAAAAGGTCATTATCACCACTGGAAAACATTAATAAAAGGTTAGGTAGGAAAGAAAACATAATTCAACCCCTCTTTCACTCACAGAAACACCTTGCCTGAGAAATACGCTAAAAACTCAAGAGAATATCTTAAATATGTGATTCCAGCTTATTATTTTTCCACACATTATATTAAATCCCTGGCTCTATTAGTTATTTTCAGCTCCTTTTTATAGTTTTCTTCTTACATAAAATAAAATGCTGCAGAGTTGAAATGCAAAGTCTTCACATGACTAATCTGTCCATCCATTGTTGAAACTGACCAAAATGAGTAAGATAATATTTAATAGGATAATATTTTCTTTCCAACAATGATGTCTTTTCTTATTCCTCCTTTTCATCAGTGTTGCTTAGTTTAAATGTATTAGTTTTGGGATTTCTTTCTGATGACTGCAATCAATAATAGAGCAACTCCCTCAAGGAAAGGAGAAAGTGGTTCTTATTTATGCAAAGCTTTCCTTTCCTAGTAGAAACACCTTCACTTCTTCAGGCATTTCACTGTTCCATTTTTGCAAACCTTTGTTTTTTATAGCATCTCTGTTATTAGCAAGGATGGTGTGCACTTCTGGTTTGCACATTCTTTTTAATTCTAGTACTTCTCACAAACTGATGGTGGCAGTGATGACTAAAAAATTATACCTGTGATTTTTTTTTTTTAAGATTTAGAATCAGTGCTGCCTGCAGAAGAGTAAATTGGATAAGGACATGAAACCAGAAAATTTCTTTTTCAGTTTTTCATGTGATTCCTGGGATATAGGTGAAGGACGGGGAATTTTCACTTTTCAGGCATTAGAAGCAAAACACATATATATTTGTTAAAACTCTAAAATATGGCTGTATTCTGCTCTTATTCCAAAATAAGAATAATGAAGATGCTTGGGTACACTTCTAATGAAGTAATATTTGTCCATTGCTCTGACGATTTTGCTTCTCCTCCTGTAAGCTTGCATGCTTCTGTTTCAACCAGAGTTTGAAACACCAGTTGAAGAGCAGCTGTCCAATGAAATTATTATTTTAATATATTGCTCAAATTCTATGGCAGGCTCAGATTTACACCAAGCAAAGCCAACTGCTTTACATATTTTGCAATTTTTTTCAGAGAAAGAATTAATACAGTCAAATTTGGAACAGATGAGTTCCTCTACTTCCTTTTTACCCAAGAGCCAGCTGTTACTTTCTTGTCATGGCTTAATCTTTTGCACATCATTATTATCAAACCAGCAAAACACACCGAACCATGACCAGGAACGTGTGGCAGTTTGTAATACTTCTATTCTGCTTTTCCAGTCTTAAGCTTGTGTTTCCATATTGTTACTCCCTGGTTTATATTTTAATGATCTTAAAATCAGTCTTTACCCATAGATTTCACAGAATTTTCTTCATTTTCAGTGAACATCATACATGATTTGGCATCACTGAAGGGGTTTACTACAGTAAATAAATTACTTTGGTTCTGTTTTAAAGAATGCTTTTTGTAGGGAATGCTTATCATTGCAATCTAACATGCAACTTTTCATCTTTTTTTTCTTTCTTTAGGCCAGCTTTTAAGATTTTTCTGTAATTTAGTATATGTGAAGTAAATTTACCTCAATAACAAGCACAGTCACATCTGAATATTATTTCCCCCTAAGTATATTTTTGGAGTGTCATACCTCTCATTGCTTGCTCATAGCAGAAATTATTTCCTTCCTCTGGAAATTTGTAATTTGTAAGTGAAGGCTACACTTAAACCAAAGAACATTCAGTGAAAAGGAAAATGCTTTTGCCACCAAAGGATCAGATGTAGACTACTTAGGGCAGGAGGTTTTGGTTAGTGCTGTATTTCATCAGTGCCAGAAGCAGACTGGAACCTTGGCAAACACAAACTGCAAAGTTCCCAATAACCCATTACCAAGTTGAAGTGTGAAACCCAGAAGCATGTTTAACAAACCACTAATGTGAGTTGTCTCCCTAGTAGTGATTGCATGGTGAAACAATTAACTGGCATTAGGCAAATGCTGGTTTAAAGGCCTTTGCAGAGAGTACTGTTTTAGTTGTCAATAAATCATTTAAATAGTAATGTTGCTTCCCTTTTCTTCTTCCTTGGTTCCAAACGGAAAAGAAAAGCTACTGCCTTTGATTGTTGCTGCTCTTGTGCTACAGTTCATATGATACCCAAAGGAATTGAAAGGGATAATTTTCAAAACACTAATGAAATTGGAAGATTCAACTAATTGAAGGTGACCTTTTTAAAAAAAATCATATGTATAAATCCTCTCGACATACAAAGATTAATATCATCATGGAGATCCAAAGGCTATATTAAATAATATTATAACCAATATATAATATATTCCATGTGCCAAAAGGGAAAGATCTACACACTTCATACTTTACTGGGCATATAGGAAAAGGATACAGAAACAGTCAGCAGAGCCCTGGAAATCTTCCTTCCTCTTTGGAGGAATTATATTACTCATTCTTCATATGATGATATTTTATACATGCTGGGTCATCACATTATAGAAAATTATGTCTTTAAAACAATTATCATTGGAAGAAGTTGGGTTTTTTCCTGCTCCTTTGGTGGACTTAGAATATTTTATTATAATGACACTTCATTTCTGCTCACTGTGCTGTTCATTGGGCTTTTGTGTTGATGAAGAAAGCAATAGAGTTCGTAAGAAGGCAATTTCCATCTATCTGCTATCAAGCTGAACTTGGGAAAGACTGGTATTCTGCTACCAAGAAGATATGTGGTGTCGAGTTTATCTAACATGAATTATCTTTCTGCAAAAAAATATTTGATGAAATAATTCCTTAAGAAAATAACAAAGGTTTTTTTCCTTGCAGCTTTACATACAATGTTTAAGTTGAGGGCATTTGATCTTATATTGTTACTAAATAATAACTTTGACAGTCATATACTTTAAGGTATGGAAATAATGTGTCTTACAGTTAGTAAGTGTTGTTTTTACATATATGTCATATTTTACTTACCTGTACTGTTTAAAAAACCTTAATATTTATTTTTATGCTAATTTCTGCTTTGTTGCACATTGGGAAGTACTTTTATATATCTTATATTTATATATTTTATATATCTTTTATATATTTATATATATATAGTATCTTTGTTTTCATTTCTCCTAAATCTCATGTACTTCTATGGCACAGTAAAGAAAGCATAATGTAGCAATTCAGTTAAGTATGGTGGGAGATGTTTTGGCAGATACAAGAGTGTGATTAACAAGGAACAAATAAATATCCTTATAACATATCTGTGTTCTTAATTGGGTGGTTCTATAATTCCTACAGTGTGCCTCAAAATGCATAAACAGCAGAATAGATATTTTTCTACTGCACTGGTTTTCTTACTGATCATAGGTTAATTTGTGAATACATAGGTCAGTTTTGTTAGGAGGAAAGAGTCCTCTCTTTTTTTCCTGTTGTTACTCTGTGTTCTGATTTTATGCTGATGAAAAACAAATAAATTTATTTTATTCTATACCAGACCAAACACTGTAACCTAATAACAAAACTGGACTAACATTTATTTTAATTTGATGGGTTTTTCACAGGTGCTTAATGAACACACTACATCTTCTAAATTAAGGAGCTGCACAGAACAACACTTTGGTACTTTGTGATCTGATGAAATGTAGTTGGAGACTGCACAATGGCTTGCACTGAGGGATCCAGTGGGTATGGAACATACTCCACACTTGTTCATCCTTTGAAAATATTCAGAAGCAGGAGATTCAACAGTACCATAGGTAATGCCTCATGCTGCCCTTGCAAATGAAGAATGCTCCCTAGCAGTTATACAGAACTAAGAGGTTACTGAGGAAAGCTGCAGAACTTTTCACATAGATGTTTTCCTGAGAATTTAATCAAACATGCTAAGGGTGGAGCAGATACACCTGATTGTGTAGAGGACATTGCCAGGAGGGATAGCCCAATGTCCTTCTGTTTCTAAGGTGCTCTGAATCCTTGTTCTCAAGATGGAAGAGACTGGCTCTTTTTAGTAAAAATGCAAAGGAAATATTTGTACTACACTATGAGAAGAGCTGGGATATGTGTTTCTTAAGAAATAAAATTAGTCTTAGAAAGATTCCTTAATATAGACAATGATAAACTAGCTTCCAGATCTGCTGTTCAGTCTTTGTGTGGTCAATTTATCCATTACTAGATTTACCTTA
Organism: Parus major; assembly: GCF_001522545.3. NCBI lineage: Eukaryota > Metazoa > Chordata > Aves > Passeriformes > Paridae > Parus > Parus major. The sequence goes on along the minus strand of NC_031768.1, from coordinate 71,524,088 downwards.
GAAAGCTAGTGCTGGCAAAAATAGGAAGAATTTTTTTTTCTTCAGTAAGCCTGTCACTCTTGCAGTAATACGTCCCACATGGGTATGCGTGTGTGAAAGATACACATTAACGCTAAAACATGAGTTTTGGTTCAGTGATGTGTGTTCCCTAAGGATCTGTTGCTGAGATCCAATATACTGACACACTGGCTCTAGCTAAAGGCAATAAGGAATAAGTAAATAGGGCGTGGTTTATTTGGTTTTTATTACAAGACTTCTTGTTTCTTCCTCCTAAATGTTACATAAAAAAACCTACACCTGACAAGTACTTTAACGTGCAAAATACTATGGAATTAAAAGCAGTTCTTTTTCCTTAGAAAGAAACCGTATCAATGCCACCTTGGCCTGAGATGTCCATGTACATCTTTCTTGTGCATGTCTCCAAAACCTCATCCAGCTGAAGGCAAAGAATACCTTTGATCCAACAAGTCCAGGTGGAAGATGCTGCATTTGAATTGGGGCGATCCCAAGCACGAGTATAGACTGGGAGAACTGCAGCCCTGTGAGAAGGACTTGGTGGTGCTGGTGGGCAAGAGGCTGGCCATGAGCTGTCAGTGTGCACTCCCAGCCCAGAAAGCCAAAGGTGTCCTGGGCTGCATCCAGAGCAGCGTGGGCAGCAGGGCCAGGGAGGGGATTCTGCCCCTCTGCTCTGCTCTGCTCAGACCCCACCTGCAGGGCTGCAGCAGCTCTGGGGTCCCAGCACAGGGAGGATGGGGACCTGTGGGAGCAAATCCAGAGTGGGGCACACCAGGGTGTTTAGAGGGGTGGAGAACCTCTCCTAAGACAGGCTGAGGGAGCTGGGATTGTTCAACCTGCAGAAGGCTCCAGGGAAAGCTTGTAGCACCTTCCAGTACCTACAGGGGGATTACAAAAAAGAGGAAGAGTGATGGGCAGATAGCAATAGGGCAAGGGAGGATGCTTTTAAACTACAGAGGACAGATTTAGATTAGATGTTAGGAAGGAATTCTTCCCTGTGAGGGCGGTGAGGTACTGGCACGGGTTGCCCAGAGAAGCTGTGGATGCCCCACGACTGGAGGTGCCCAAGGCCAGGTCTGAGGGGGCTCTGAGCGCGCGCCTCCCGCGGGAGCTGTCCCCACCCGCGAGCGGAGCCGCACCGCCACCTTCCCTCAGGGCCCTCCCAAGCCCCGCCCAGCGGCGGCCGCGCGGAGGGCGCGCGGCCCCTTGCATCACGGGCTGCGCGCGCGGTCATTGGCCGGAGCGGCCGCTGCCCCGCCCCCCGCGCCCGGGCGCGGATGTCGCGGCGCTGTGCGCCCTTGTCGTTCGAAACTCGGCCCAAGATGGCGGCGGCGGCCGGGAGCGCGGCCGAAGCAGCGGCGGCGGCCAGGCTGGAGGGGGCGGAGGGAGAGGAGGAGGAGACGGCGGCCGCGGCGGCGGAGGACGAGGAGGACGGGGAGAAAGACGGCGGCGGGGCGGGCAAAGCGGCGGGTGCTGCGGCAGCAGTTGGGGAGGCTGGCGGCGGCGAGAGCGAGGAGGACGAGGAGGAGGGGGAGAATGTGTTCGAGGTGGAGAAGATCCTTGACGTGAAGAACGAGGGGGTGAGTGCGCGGGTCTTTTACCCTGAGCGAGGAGCACGTGAAAAGAGTAATCACGTTACAATTGCAAAGTTAACCGTGCTATGCACAGTTGTGCAGGGAGGCTTTTTGTCCCTTGTTCCAGATTCAGTCTCTTCCGCCAAAGATAAGGCTTCACTAAGTTATTGGGTTTTGTCTGCATTGTTAAACTGCTCTTGGCTCTTAGGGCTGAACTGCGGTAGTATTTTGATGTGTAATGTTTTAGTGCAGAGATGGGCAGGGTCGAATATCACAGAACTTAGAGGTGTTTTCAAGGTAACATGCCAGGGACCGTGTTCACATATGGAAAACGGGGGAAAACCTCCTAAATAAGAGAGTCTTCTCCTAATTGAAATAATAAACTCTAGTGATCTTGCATTGTTTACACTGAAATACCAGAGTTTCATTTGTTTCTTTGAAAGCAACCTAAACTGGTTGAAGTTCTTGAAAATTTTTCCTAAACCTCAAGTAGAAAAAATAATTAACACTTATTTTTTTATGATTTTGTACCTGAAAGATTTTTATTTTAACTAATTTATGTTTTTTGTTTTAATCTTCAGTCAAGTACATGACATTATAAAATTCTGTCAAATCCATGAAAAAGATCAGTCTTGAAGGCTTTAGGCTGGAGAACCTTAAGATCAGCATTTTCTTCGATATTTGTGATGTTATTAAATTGCACCTTAGCTGAAATATGTTCATGTCTTAAGAATATGTTATGCTTTCAGGGTATACAGTATTTATAGCTTTGCCTGTATGAAGTTGTTCAGCATAAGTCATGCTTGAAAACAAGAGGATTCCTTTTTTCTTTTCTTTTCTTTGCACCCATCCCCAAATGATGGCACCTGAAATTTGTAGGTTTAGGTGGTCGTGGTGTGAGACATACCATTAAAGAGTACAGCAATACATCAAGTACCATCTCCTAAAAGTGTTGTTGGCACCTGCTGGTAAGAGGGTGTCTCCTTTCCATCCCCCTCCAAGCAGCCTGTTGTGCAGCAGGTTCTGAGTTTCCAGGCTGGGTCAGTGCAATGAGCTTCAGCATGTGGGTGTACCCAGCACACCTTGGATTGTGGCTTTGTGGCATGAGCTCCAAATGCATCAGGTGCCCTCTCAGTTGCTCTGCAGCAGGTCCTGTGCCCACGGGCTCCACAAGTGCAGGGCGAGGCAGGAACTCGTTCTCAGGTGTAACTTCCCAAATGGCTGGGAAGAGCCGTGTGTCACCACAGAGTGAGTCAGCCACTGTCCAGCGTGGCATGAGGCCGGGCGGGGTGTTCTGTGTCACAGAACAGAAGTGTCACAGCTGGAGAGCCCTGCACAGCTCTTCCCACACACAGTACTGGTGTTACTGGGCCTGGCAGTAGTGGTAGGATGAGAAACAGCACTCCTGGGTTTGGCCTGAGGAGTTAGAACTGTGGATAAATAAAACATTAATGTGTCCTACTCAAGAGAAAAGCAGTGAAAGTTTGGAAATGTGGTCTGTCCATGTATCAATAAAGCCTTTTTTACTGCATCTCTGTTATACTAAAACAATAGGCTCTGGTGCAAATTATTCCCCAGTGGAAGCGGGAAATTTTAACTCTGCGGTTTAATGACATGGTGGTACCCCATGTTGGTTCTGTCTCATCACTGGTTCTCACAGAAGCTGGAGCAGTTTAAAAATGCTTGGAAGCATTCTAAGTGATAAGAGGAAAAGAACAACCCAATATTATAGTCAAAGAGTGTTGATAGGTGAGTGTAAGTTTGTGTTTCTTAAGTGTGAGAATCAGTCTTCTGCCTTCACCTGAATTTTGTATCACTCTCCTAAGCTGCATTTTTCTGTCACTCTCCATATATGGGATGTAGTCGTTCAACAGCCAAATGGTTTTGCGTTTGCATTTAGACTTTATTTTATGCAGCTTTCTCAATTAATGAGAAAAAGGACTTGTAGCTTATTTGGTACCTGAGTTACAAGGATGTACCTAACTGCAGCTAGCAGAAGTCCTGCCTCTGAAAGGGAATAATCCTGTGCCACCAGGCAGGTGGGAGTCCAGCTGCCTAGGACACGGATTTGCAGGAAAGGGAGTCCCCACAGACAAGTAAGATGAACATGAGTCAGCAGTTCTTGCAGCAAAGAAGGCCAGAAGCATCCAAGAGTGTAGCCAGAAGATCAAAAGATGCTTCAGTCCCTCTTCTCAGAGTGCTGAGAAGCGCTGAGTGCTGTGTGAAGTTCTGAGCTCCCCAGGACAGAAGAGACATGTACATACTGGAGAGGAGGGTGATGAAAACAGTTAGGAAGCTGAGAGCTGGATTTGCTTTGTCATAAGAAGAGAAGAATCAGGGAAAATCAAAGTAGTATCTATATCTAGCAGGAGGATGTAGAGAGGACAGAATCAGATCCTTCTTGGGGGTGCACAGGGTAAGGATGAGACAGAGAATGGACACAACCTGGAAGACAGGGAAACCTGCATGGATACACTGTCTGGGCAGATATCTGATGTAAGTGGTCCTGCTTTGAGAGGGCATTTTACTTGTTAGTTCTGGAGAGTTCTTATAGCCTAACACACTCTGTTATGACTGTAATGAGAAAGTTATGTTCTGAAGAAGTTGTTGCTTATTTTGTCAGTAATGCCAATAGAAGAGAGGAAGGAAGAAATACGATTTTTAAAACTTAATTCCTAAATGAAGAGAGATGAATTAAGCTAAATTTTAAGAGAAACGTTAAACTAAGGTGTTTGAATATAGGCTGTTTATTTATTTAGATGTTTGTGAGGCAAAATACAGAAGATTGTAAATAGAGTTGGCTGCTGAAGTTCAGTGGCATGTGTATACACTTGGTTAAAGGTTAATTATGCTCAGGCAGATTTATGCATAGACATTTAACCGTAAGTGCCAAATGGCAGTTCTTCTGAAGATTCTCCTGGCTTGGTTAGCATTGTAAGGTCTGTTAGAGCATTATCAGTCTATGTTTGAAAGCAAGAGGTACTATTTTGCCTCTGTAAAGGTGCTTTCCTTAGCACATTTGCTGAAAAAATTAATTTTTTAATGGTGAAGGACTTTGTAATTTAGTACAAGAGACTAGATAGAGACTCCAAGGTGCAATTTTATCCCTCAGTGAAGTTCAATACTGTTGAAACAATTGGTCTCAGATTTTTGTATTAATCTGTCAAAATCTTTGTAACTAAGTCCACTGAGATGCACACACTATGATTTTTGTCTAGGTTTAACTTGATCTCATTGCTGGTTTTTTTTCCTAATTGTTGGTATTTCAGTTCATCAAAAATAGAATTGATTACAAATGTAGCATAAATTATAAATTCCAATATGAAACTTGGTGAATGGTATTAATTAGTTAGAAGTCTTTAGGGCTTATATCAAGTAATTCAGCAAAGAGAAAGCAATCAAGCTTGAATTTTTTATGGAAGAAGTATTAAAACTTTAAAAAATAGTTTCATAAGTGTCAGAAAACCCATTTTGATGAACTGACTGGGAATTTATGATATGTACATTTGTAGCCCTGGTTCTGAACAAATGTTATATACTGCAAGTATTTTGGATAAAACTATTCCAACTACAGAAATACTGATTTTTATACACACATAATTGTGTATCCACTGACATCCTCAAGAACTGACTAGCTGATGCAATACTATGCTATATTGTATTAAATATTGTGTGTTCTTCTTGCAGGGTAAAACTCTCTATAAAGTCCGGTGGAAAGGATACACATCTGATGATGATACCTGGGAACCAGAGTTTCACTTAAAAGCCTGCAAAGAAGTGCTTCTTGAATTCAGAAAAAAGATTGTGGATAATAAGCCTAAACCTGTTAAAAAAGACATACAGGTGTGTTTCAACTTTCAGTGTCATACACTGGAGACATAATCCCTATCTAGACTCTACTAATGAGAGGAGGGGAGAAGGGAAGGCATTTGAAATGTGGAATTAAGAAGACTTAAGGAACCTCACCTAAAACTGCTTTGTTTCTTGTGAAACTTAATATTGTTGCCGTTGTCTGGTAGGGACTTCTTTGCTGAGAAGTTTGCTTGTAGACTAAATCCATCTAAACTTCAGTTCCATTTCTAATGGGACTATGTAAGTAATGTATGGTCATTTTAGTTTGTTTTTGACAACATAAATAACCCCCTTCCCCTACCCACATGCATACTGTCACTGAAGCTGAGCACACTGTTCCAACCACCCTCCTGCTTTCTGTAGATCAATGAGTTTTAACATGTAATCATTAAATTTAGTAAGAGAGGAATACAAAAAGATTAGATGCCAGAGGGCATAATACAGCTTTTTCTTTTCTTAACTGCTCAGTCAGTTTGAAAAATTAGTGATCCTTTGAAAAGGATCCTCTTTGAAAACTGGTACTCTGCTTCTGGGGAACCTGTAGGTAAATCCTACAAAATCAGATAAATTATTTTTGATGTAAAACAGTTCAGATTCAGTTCTGTTCTGAAATCTGGTTGTTGGATGTGTAATTGGTTTACTTGAATTGTTCTTGTATTGATTCTCATCCAAGCAATTAGTAATGCGATTTAGGTAAGTAAGATAGAATTGTATTGTCACATTCTGCAATTTGGCAATGAGGAATGATCTTGGCAGGGATCAAAAGATTAAAGTGCTTAAAAATTTACTTTTCCCAAGCACAACCACTACCATTTTTTTATACTTTCATCTAAAGTGATAGTTTATTGGGGAAGGAAAAACGTTTTTTTCTTTGCCTTTTAGAAACTATCTCTAAATGATGATATATTTGAAGCAGAGTCTGACAGTGACTGGCAAAGTGAAACAAAAGATGATGTTTCACCAAAGAAGAAAAAGAAGAAGTCAAAAGAGGGAGAAGATAAAAGTTCAGATGACCTGAAGAAGAAAAAATCTAAGTCTGCAAAACTCAAGGAAAAACCCAGAACAGAATGTGAGAACTCCTCAGATACTTTGGTTTTAGATTCAAAGGCAAAAAAAAGGGCTTCAGAAACTAAGGAAGATTCAAAGGACCCAAAGAAGCAAAGGAAAGAAGATACTAAAGAAATCAAGAAAAAGAAAGGAGAAGTTAAAGATTCAAAAATAAAATCTAAAGAAGATTCTAAAGAAAATAAACAATCACAGAAGGAGAAGCATGGAGAGGTTCAGTTTGAATCAGAATCAAGCACTGTAGATTACTCAGTTTATCAAGGAACTGATAATGAAAATTCAAACATAAATTCTGAAAATAAAGACGAGAAACAAAAGGTAGTAAGTGAAGAAGAGAGATTGGAACAAGAAATTGATGAAAAAGATGCCATTACTGATAAATATCTTGATGGCTCAGCTAGTAATGAGGATGACAGTATTGATACTAGGGCTAAAAGAAAGAAGAAAAAAATTCAGAATGTAGAAGACTGCAGAGAAGAAGGTGGAAAAGTAGAAATTCAGGATACTCATTTAGAGAAGAAGAGCACACACAAAAAACAAACAGGTCAAGAAAAAGTACCAGGAGAGCTGGAGAAAGTGTCACCTGTTCCTTCCCCAGTGCAGAAGGGTTTGAAATTGAGCTCTGCTGAAAGGGTGTGCAAGCCCACTGATTCTCCTGAGGAGGTGAGCATGGTAGGGTGGGGGCTGGGGTGTAAAATCAGTCATTTTGAGGTACAGATACCTCAAATCACAACTGTTCATGATGGCAAAGAGAAAAGTACAAATTGGAAAGGTATTGAGATGCATGAACTTAAAGAAACAACCACTGTGCAATGTATAACAGAGACTAGGAAATTTCTGGATTCTGAACACTCTAAAGGGAGGAATTCTTTAGGAGAGGAGAGCATATTTAAGGATAAATTTCTCCCATATACTATGGCGTCTTAGAATGAAAATTCCTGTTCTTGCAAGGTATCCTGTTGTTTTTGCTGTCTGAGACATTGGCCATTCTATTAGGGCTTACGGGTGGTTGCATCTGCCTGAGAACTGGAATGATGAAATCACTTCTGAAGCTCTGGTGTCCAAGATAATTGTGTAGTAGGCTTGTCTTGTTAGAATTCCTGGTGTGCTTACAGCAAATGCTTAGTTTCATGACATGGTTTCATATTAAATAGAAATAGAAATGCTGTGCCTGTTGTAAGAAATGAGCTAAGCAAATACCAGGATATTTATTTTTCCTTATTTAATACAGTAGGGTTTTAAGAAAAGCAGTATTGTAAAGGCAAAAGAAAAAAAATATGACAAAAATAAAGGTTTATTGTAATGTTCTGGGAATGTAATTTCAGATGCTTCAGCCTGTTGTAATACAGTTAGCAGTTCATAAAACATTGAGCAGCCATGTTGTGATTTACCAGGATTGCAGCCTGTTACACACCTTGATACTTGGTAGACTATATCCCACGTCTGAGACTGTGGGAGATGACAGAGACAGGAGTGTGACAAGCACACAGTGAGTCCATGCAGGGACAGCCGAAGTTTATTGTTGGGTGCCCCCTTTTATAGGGGCGTCACATTTCCCACACTACAAACGCGATTGGTTGAGAGTCTTAGCTCTGCCCAGCTCCCTGGCCAATGATGCGGGTGTGTCTGTGGTTCAGAGGGATTGGCTGCAGTCCCTGTTCAGGTTTGAATCTGACCAATCAGTAACATGCATAGGGACTGGTTCTGTTCTGTAACAAACTAGGTGCCTTGAGTTAAGCCAAATTACCTGTGCAGCTATAGACCAGCTGTAGCTGTCACAGGTCCCCCTTTCTGTTTTAAAATTGCAAGGTGTTCTCTGTCATCCCTCTGCAAGGACCCTTTGCAGATAAAATGAGAGGACAGCATGATGACACGTACGATTCTACCTAATTGGACAAGCTTAGCCTCTTCCAGCCAGTGATGCATCCCACATATCATTGAAGATGTTATGTTCATTCCCAGGAGCTGTCAGGTGGGATTACCAACAATACGACCTTCCAAATTGGCATGCCACAGGTTTATTATTAGGAAGTTACAAACAACTTCATTCAGGAAACATTTCAACTTTTAAAACCATGGGAAAAGGCACCAACAAGGAAAACAATCTGGTTTAGTTCAGGTCTCCGACTCACATCCTTAAATATATAAAATCCTGAATTCCTCATCTTCAAATATATAAAATGTGCATGTCCTTAAATAAATTCCTTAAATAAATTTGTCACCTTAGATGTCCCAGATTTCCATGTATCAGTTGCACAAGTTGTCTTAACTCACTGCTTCACAACATCTGCTGGAGCTTCATCAGGAAGATGTCTCTGGTCCTGAGCAGGATGTAGGGCAGGGCAGACACAATTGGCAAGTATCTATTGTGTTCTGGTTTCTATGGAAACACAAGCATACCCCCATCCTCATGTAATAAGATCCCACGGACCTTCCCACTTATTAGTCATAATATCTTACCAGTATTTTAGGTTTTGGTGACTGGGCATCATCAGATTACTGCTGTGATAGAAAATTATTTAAGATGACTGGATTCTGGGATTGTTCTGGTACTGTTAAGTGATTCAAGGTATAAACAGCTTTTGCTACACTGCTCTGTGGGGTCTCATCACACATTCCTCCTTTTTTGTTTTTCTGAAATGCACTTTAAAGTGCCATATGCTCTTTCTATGTTGGCTTGTCCCATTGCTAATCAGGGAATACCAGTGTGGTGTGACACACCCCAGAGTTATAGGAAGTATCTGTTTTTATGTAATGTATATGTAGGTCCATTATTTCTTTTGATGTTATAAGAGATACCCAAAGCAGCAAAGGCAAATTGCCAATGTATGATGGCATCCCAACCTTTTTCTCTCAAGTGTACTGATGCCCATATAGATGAGGAATAAGTATCGATTGACACATGCACATATTTTAAACATCCAAATTCAGGAATGTGTGTAACATCAGTCTGCCAGATTTGTAAAGCTTTTAAACCACAGGGACTAACTCCCATCTGTAGCGCAGCAGTGTGGCCCTGGCAATCAGCACAGGTATTGACTATATTAACGAGCCTCTGTAATTAATTGAAGTGACATGGTCCTTCATTACCCAAATACTTTACTTATAGTTCAAGGCTATAGTGTTTGTGAGAATAGAGACAAGAATAGGAAAGGTCTTTGGAATTCTGTTCTATTTACCATTTGTATAAAAATCCTATGACCTTGACCATGAATAAATCAACAGCAAAGTGGGTTTGCTTGTGGCTCTTCAGGTAGCATTCTCAGTAAGTTGTTTCTGTGCTTTTCTTGGGTTTGTGCTCCATAGAAGGTCATGCTCCAAGGTACCAGGAAAGTATGGAAGGCATTCTGCTCTTAGCTTCTTTTGAGTGTAGAAGGCTTAATCAGTGTTTTCTGTAACCGGTTAGTTGTTCTCTGGAGCAGTGTGGACTTGCATGGCAGGGTTTGGTGGAGAGGTCTGCAGGGTTTTTTTTTTTGTTCACTAAATTATCGGCCCAAGTAGATGATAGCTTTCAAAGAAAATCACCTATATTTCAGGTACCTGTCTTTGTTTATGTAACTCTGCTTTATAAAACACCAACCATGTCAATTTATAATACAATATTTTCTTTTCGGGGTCAGTTTCCATGCTGAACCGTTGCTTCCATTTAATTTGCCTCCAAAAATAAATGTGTATGTTGTGCATCTGATCAGCATTAGAAATCTGGAATAGAATTCAGGATTACTGATTTTAACAGCCCCAGTGTAGCAAAAATCTGCTAGTCCCTTTAGTAAGTTATGGATTTCCTCTTAAATATCAAGCATCTGGCAGGATTAGCAGCTGCTTGTGTTAGCATTAATCACATCAGTGATCAAAAGCTGAGGTTTGTGGAGGGAAGTGAGGCAGTGAGGAAAGCAATTAAATGTCTCAGCTTTGTTAATACATGATGATACACCAAATTAATCTGGTTTAATTAAGGTTTTTGCTATGTCAGATGGTAGCATAAATATGAATTACTGTGAAGATTTCTTTTGGGGCAGTTTTTCCAGAAAGACAGTGCTACTCCCTGTGCCAGGTTAGTATCAGAGACTGATACAAAGCCATGTCTTGTCCAGCCTACTCTGCAATGAATTTGCTGAGTGAAGAGAGAAGATTACAGGAGAAGAAAGGCTAACTTTGCTAGAGACAGTTGAATTCCATTTTGGCAAATTTGATTATATATTTGTATCTACAATAAGGTTTTTTTCTGTGATATTAGATACTGCTAAGCTCAGACTTCTGCAGGAATATCTTGAGTTTGGGTGGATTTTGCTGAGTGTCTGTTTTTCACAAATAACTCTTGCCGTAACATTCTGTCTGTGTGAATTGGAAAGCTTGGAATCTTTTGTGTCCAACTGTCAAGTTTTCTCAGTTGAGGTTCAAGTCAATGCTATCAGAATGCTTCAAATGCAGTGCGACAAAATTGTTAAATGTTCTCAAATAATTGCATTCTGTTCAGGTTCACTATTTGGAACAAATGAAAAGTTCATAATTTTGAATTTCCTTCTAAGTGCTGGTTTTATCTTATCTGCAGTTCTTCTGTAAAGCAATTTGAATGGCTGGGATGCAGTAAAACTATGAATTGAAGTTACTATGTTCAGGAAATAATACCCCTACTGTTAGGGAAGAAGCCTTCACAGACTTAACTCCTAACTCACCTGTTTAATTCTTAGGAATGTCTACAAGACTGTTGCATACTGTTCAGTGGTATTAATTGTAAATATACTTGATTGTTGGAGTGGTGAAAGGAGTTTGTTTTCCATTTTTTCTCTACCACTGAAATTTGATCTTTGTTTTCAATTATAGGAAAGAGAAGTAAAGAAAACCGAAATTAAAGAAAAATCTCAAAAAAAAGAGTCTGAAAAAGAAGAAAAAGTCAGAAAAGAACAGAAGGTTCTAAAAAGTAAGTGCTAACTTCTTGAAACAGAGAAGGGAATGACCCTTCAGGGCATTCTCTTCTTATTTCTATAAGGCCAGATGTTCTGTAGTTTTGTAACACCCACAGCCCAGAAATAAAGAATTCTGTTTTTATTTTAGGAAGCAAAAGTATTCTGTTTAACAGCTTTGGTAATACGTGCTTCAGGCGAATGTTAATATATGCTTCATATAGAGGCCTCTGACATTTTTGTAGACAAGTCAAGATTTTGCCCTTTTTCATTTGACAACTGTGCTTCTGTTGTCTAAAAAATAAAAAAATAAAAGATTACTGTTACATGTAACAGTAATATTTTATTTTTTTATTTTTTAGAGGAATTCATCCAACCATTGACTATTTTCAGAAGTGTTATGGCAATATTATGCATATATATTTTTTATATTTAGAAAAACTAATAGGGGTTCCCATCAGACTAACATCTTGCCTCCTGCTTCAGCCAGAGATGCTTTATATCATACAGCCCTGGATGATACACAGTGAAAAATGTCTAGGTTCTGTTTCTACTCCTAATAGTATAATGGATTATTAGTGTTACTGCTCTTGATCTCAGAAAAACTCTAGACTACTTTTTTCAGGACAAATTCTTTCACTAGAGAAGCACCTTTTTCTGAAAGTGGCATAGATGCTTACAGTGCTTAGGAAAAGTAGTAAGAAGCAGAATTATTAGTGATTGTTTCTGTGCAGCACTTGTCCTTTGTCTGGTCATCACAGATACTGAACCATATTTTAGAAATAGTAATTAATGCACAATTTTAAACTGCATTTCTTAAAAGGAAGATGGTACCATGTTGAAAGCAGTCAGAACTCAGACTTACCAGGGTAGGTGGAGGTGGATTAGCTCTCTCTGACTTTTGTCTTATGTTCAGCTTGCTCTGTGCTCCAATTCTTACAGAAAGATAACAGATCTTTTCTAAATGGATGCTCGTCGTTTTCTTAAATTTTTTTATGTAATAGTCTTTAGTGGCTCAAGTAGTCATTCTTGGTAACTGTCTCAATATTCTAGGCTTTAAGGTCATCATAAGTGCATCTGAGTTGTTTAATGTAGCTTCAGAAGGAAAAAAAAAGTAAATATGAGAATAGCTGCAAAAGAGAAGAATCTTTGCTCACCTTTGCTAGAATATAAATTCATAAAAGAGTTAAAAGGGCAAGGTATATAAGGAAAGGAGAAATATAAGAGATGAAGCAGACACAGGGACTTGCATTGCTGCAGAAGGGGATTGAGAAGTACTGGGTGTGAGTCATATGGAGAGCACTGGTAGATGAGATTTTCTGTAATCCTGCTTGCATCTCTAGTGCTCCAGTTCTTGTCTGCAGGAGGTTGAAATGAAGTTTTCTTTTGAAGCTCACTGATACCTTTTCAGTGTATTTTCAGTGCTTCTGCTACTACAGTGATGGAGTGTTCACCTTCCCATAATCACTCAGCCTTATTTGTTATAACAAATTAACAGTTTCTTTCAAATAAAAGTGTTTTATGTTTGTTTGTAATGTAGCCTTGCTGCTGAGAACCATTTTATGCTGACTGCCAGAGTTTATTTGAATGAAAAATAGCAGTAGCTGTTTGTTAAGCTGCTGACCATAGAAGCAAGGGCAAACATTCATTAACTTGAAAATTTACAATTTGCTACTTATTTTACTTTTTTTTTTTCTTTCACAAAATTAAATACATGCTAGATGGCAAGCAGCAAGTTCTGAGTTTGGGTATGGACATGCAGTTAGAATGGTTGACACTAGAAGAATTCCAGAAGCATCTTGATGGAGAAGATGAGAATCATGTACCAACAGAGCCAATATCAAGTAGTGAGTATTTTCAGGGAAGGAGGTCTATTTCTTAGCTTGCATTTCAAAGGGAAATACCTTATAACAGCATTGAATTTATTTTCTAGCTCTCTTGAGAGATGCTGTTAAAAGTGGAGACTACATGACAGTGAAAATGGCGCTTTCTTCGAATGAGGACTATAATTTGGATCAAGAGGTAATTTTTGTACAATAGAAGTATTGGAAGACAGTAGGGGGGAAGAATACAAATTTTGATTTGTATGAAAAGCTTTCCCCTCTCGGGTTTTAGCAGATTTCCATCTCACCTGGGTAAAAAAGCACAAGCTGTCAAAAAGGAGTACAGACTTGGAAGTTTCAGTATTTTTATCCATTTCTTCCAAGAAAAAATGAAGTTTGATAGAACCATCCCAGTAGCTTTCCACCCAAACTGCCCACTGTATTTAACTGACTAAATGTGGAACTTTGCATGCTATTAGGAATTATAACCACCAGGTCAAGTGGCTGAACTATGTAAAACATTGTACATGAGAAATAAAACTTAAAAAACCCAAAAACCTGAAAGTTGATACACTGGTACCATTTCACTTCATAATTAGTTTTTTGCCAGTTTGTCATCAGCTGTGTTCTTAATGGGTTTACTTTCCAGGATCTATTTTCCTGTTGAATAGTATTGTAGTTCCATTTTTGAGTTTTAAAATCTCCAATACTGCTATTTTCACTGGTGATCCTGTGTAGTTCCATTATGTAGCATTTTGAGAACTCCACATTATGCTAAGACTTCGCAGTCTTTTGTAAGAGATGTCATAGGGAAGATGCCAAATGAACTACCGAGGCCATCATGTGTTCTGTGAATTGTAAGGTGTGGTGAAAAACACAGGAATGAGTGAGGAGACTGGCTGGTCACAAAGTGCTTTGTACTTACACTCTGATAAAAATCAAAAAGCAATGCTGTGGGAGCTGACTTGAGCCATAGTGTTCTTTCTCCAGGGGTGCTGACTTCTATTTCCCACAGTCTAACTGTCTTCCCCACTCTCAAATACCTTACAGCCTTTCTTCCTGGTTCGTTCTGGTTTTCTTGCTCCATTTTCTGGTCCTCAGAACTGCAATGGATTTTGCAGATTACAGAGCTCAGAGTGTGAGACCTGCAGGCCAGAGAAGTAGGAGGTGATAGTTTGCTGGTATCTGGCAGCCACATATGTGTGAAGTCTTCTGACAGGGAGGGAAATATTTGTGAAACGTGTTGATGCACTTGAAATTTTTATCTTCCAGCTTTGATTTATCTTGAAGTATTTCTTCATTATTATTTTTTAATGGCAATGATTCTTGTTCCAGGACTCAAGTGGAATGACCCTGGTAATGCTTGCTGCTGCTGGAGGGCACGATGACCTTCTGCGGGTGCTGATCAGGAAAGGAGCTAAAGTTAATGGGAGACAGAAAAATGGAACAACTGCATTGATACATGCAGCTGAAAAGGTTGGCTTGGTTATTGTGGATTTGTGGTTCTGGGCACTTTTACTTACATTTAAAGGTGGTGCACAATTTTTTACCTTTGGGTATGATGCCTAAAAAGTGGTAATCAAGATACAGCAGAGTGACCTTAAATGCATAACTTCAGCAGCTGTGGTTATTGTGGTGTAAGTAAGTTCTGGTCACAAACCCTGCCCTGAACAGAGAATATCATAGGAGGAAAAGTGGAGGCAGAGGGTATTGCTGAATTTTTTGTCTGAGAGCTTAACTCCTGGTGCTAGAATTGCTTGCTATGATGTCTGGCTACACAATATCCAAACTGGAGACACTTAGAAAGAAAATCTCTGATTAAATAGGATTTGGTATTTTTAAGCAATTGGGCAATGGACACAGTGGCAAGCTCTTCCCAAACTAAGAGCAGCTAAAGCAGTAAGTTAGAGCAAGTCAGGGTTTCATGGGTGCACTCTTCTGTTCAGGTTGGTCCCTGTGCTTTCCCATGTACAGTAGATAGAAAGCCAGAAGGGAGACTCACTCCAGTTTGGTGGCAGATGCAAATACACTGCTTCCTTCCTGTGATGTTTATTATTGCAAGATTTAGAAAAAAAAGTAAGAATTGTAAATAATTTGGGCTATCTACTTGCCTAAGTCTGAACTGCTCTTTATTAGCCATGAGAGAGAACAATGTTAACTGTGCCATGACTCATGTTTTGAATTGTATGGATGAATTTTAAGTAAACAACATTTTATATTCTGAAACAAAATCAGAATATTTTTTAGCTACTTGTGTTGTGTTTTTTTTCCCCAGAATTTTCTAACAACAGTAGCTATTCTTCTGGAAGCTGGAGCATATGTGAACATGCAGCAGAGCAGTGGTGAAACTGCCTTAATGAAGGTAAATTCTGTGTTTGTCCTACATGGTTTAATAGGACTACTTTTGCCAAACTAATAAAACATAGAAATGTATTTGTAGAATTGATTTCAGAAACATGTACTATATTTGAAATAAAAGTACTATTCATGGTTACTCTAAGCAGAGTTTTAATCCATTTCTTTAATGTACTGTAATATCTAAACAAGAAACACAGATGCCTTCAGCATGCAGTGCTAAATGTGGCTCATCATCCTCTTCTGTCGTTTGAAGAAATGCAGATGTGGTCTTCCAGCTGAGATAATCAGATTTTCAGCAGGAGGAGAAAAATTCCCAAAAGGAAAATCTAGCCTATTTACAGTCTGATTCCCAGTGCCTGTTCTGCACCATTACTCCCACAGGCACAAAGGAATTTCTTTTTTTTATGGGAAAATTCTAATACTCTTAAAACAGTCTGTGCTTTAAATATTTTTTTTCTTTATGTGGATGAATTTTACCAAAGTTTCCCTTTGCATAAACTTGCTGAATTTATATGTAAGCTGTTTGTGTAGTTTGTTTGCCGTATTACAAAAGCTTTCCTGCCCAGACAATGTGGTATTGTTTCTGTTCTGCACTCTTTGAGGCTTAACAAGTGTGGGGATTTTGCATTTTCTCCGACAACAGCAACTCACTTGTGGTTTCCTCAGCCAGTTCAGTCCAAAATCTCTTCATAATTTGGCCACTTCCATGAACCTCAGTCTTGACCTGCATTGTTTTTAAACATTTTAAACATTGTTTTCTGTTAGTCTTTGATGCACAGCAATACAAACCAATTAGCAGCCTACAGTGCCTTATTCCAGGTGGTTTTTTTGTAATGCAGATACAAAGAATAGGATCTTCATTTCCAGTAACTTTCTGGGACAGTGTTTGCCTTCTGTGGATAAATCTATTAATGTGTTTATCAACTCACTCTTATTTAACCTTAGGAGTTTGATCATTTTTTTTTTAAGGAGAGGAAAAAAAATCTGAGCACTCAATTCCTTTCTGTCAGGTAGTGTGAGATTTTTCTGTGTTTTTTGATTTGAGGAAGGCAGGTGGGTTGTCCTATTTATGGAAGATGATAGACTGAAGGCACAGATCAAAGTTCAGAGCAGAGATGAATTTCAGAAGCTGTCTTCTGAAAGCTCTTAAAAAGATAAAAATGTTGTGTCTCTTGTGGCTTTCCCTAATTTATATGAGTAAAATGTTTGAAAACAAGTGACCAAGAGCATGCATTTGCTTTCTTCAAAGTAAAACTTTTTTTAGATTTTCCTGTGCTTTTTTTAAGTCTGTGGTTGATGTGCCCTGAAATTCTTGCTGTAAGTAATAGTGAACAGTCTTGAACATTTATGCAGAGGATAAAACTGATTGTCTGACACAGCTACATACCAGTCTGGGACAAATTCTGTAAATTTACTGCATACCCAGAATACCATTTTAAACTGAGATGCATAGAAAAACAGGCACTTGAAAATGTTACTTTAATAATTTCCAAATAGTTCTATAGAAACATATTTACTCAGGTAACAATTGCAATAAAATTTACAGTTACTGAACTCCAGCAGAGTGCATGTTTTCACAGAACTTTTGGGGTTTGCTTTATTTTTTATTTTTTTTTTCTTAATTATGTCTGCTTGGTAATCCTGAGTGTTCTGCTTCTGTAGGATTGGGTCTGTGGTATTGCCTGGATAAAGATGAAGTATTTATGGAGCGTGTTCCTGAGTTTCAAGTTGTGGTACCATTCACAGAGCAAATAGTTGAATTTCTGAATTGTAACTAATTTTGGATTTTAATTCACTTCTGCAGTTCTGCTTACTCTCACGTTATGCTCTATTCTAACGGGTTTGTCATTGTTTTCTGTCCTTCCACCTTTTCCCTTTCTGTACAGGCTTGTAAAAGAGGGAATTCTGATATAGTTCGGCTCATGATTGAAAGTGGAGCAGACTGCAACATTTTGTCCAAGCATCAGAACAGTGCCATGCATTTTGCTAAACAGTGCAATAACATAACGGTGTACGAGCAGCTCAGGAACCACTTGGAAAAGTGAGTAAACTGTACTTGGAAGTTTGTTCTGCTGAAGTTTTCAGTGCTAGGCATGTCATAATTCTGGTTTAAGTCAAGGAAAAGTGTCAGGAAAGAAAACAGATCTGATTTGGGCAGAAAGCTAACTAATAAATCATGTGAAGTTAGAATTTTGTGAGCTAGCATAATTGGCATACACTTGCTCAAGCTCTAAGTAAAAGCATGGAAAGGAGAAAAAGGTAATTCCTAGAAAGATTCCTTTAACTTAAGATACAGCAATTATGAAAACTTAGAAGTGTATAAGC
Organism: Parus major; assembly: GCF_001522545.3. Lineage (NCBI taxonomy): Eukaryota > Metazoa > Chordata > Aves > Passeriformes > Paridae > Parus > Parus major. The sequence goes on along the minus strand of NC_031768.1, from coordinate 71,506,172 downwards.
ACTGGACCATTGAATGTAAGCTCTTACTAGGGCATGCTAAATAAAGTACCTTGCTAGAAAGCATAGGAAAAAAAATCAAACAAAAGAACACCAAGCAGAAACACCATAAAAAATCTGTGCAGGTGGTTGTGGTGTTGTTGGACCTTTAAACGTCAGCTATGAGCTGAAAGTGCCAGGGATAAAACTTTCATGCCAGTAGATGATGGAAATCATCATCATCATGCAGAAGGACTGAGGACCAGTGCAGTGTATGTGACATGTAAAGTGTTGATGTCATATGGTCATGTAAAAATATACTGAGCTAAACTGAGGCAAACATACTGAGAAGGAGCAAGCTCTTGAAATACCCATTTGGAGAAATACTGTAGTTAAAGTATATGGGCAGAAAATTATAACCTGCAATCTCTAAACTTGGGGAACACTCAGGGAGGATCTCAGGGCTTCTGCAGCAGGTGAGATTTTGCCATGAATGCATAGTTAGTGCTGGAAGAATACTGTCTCAGTGCAAGATTTTTTTTCTTGTTTCATGATGATTTAGTCCTAGTGATTTATCTATGTAATCTAAGAAAATCTCTCAAGTAGTTTGTAATCCAAATTTACTCTCTTCTAGTGCACAGAAAGCCCTGGCTGTTTTCTGTGTCCTATCTCTTGCGTTTCCCATCAGCTGACTTAAGTCTGTCTTTACAGACACTGCCTTGTAATGGTCAATTTGTATCAATCAAAAAACACATAAAGTGACAGGGTAAAGGGAATGGAGTCAAGTTGTTCTTAGTGGTTCCCAGTGACTGGACAAGGGGTAGTGGCCACAAACTGGAATACGGGAGGCTACCTCTGAGCATTGGGAAGTACATTTTTCCTGTTGAGGGTGATGCAGCACTGGCACAAGCTGCTCAGAGTGGTTGTCAGGTCCCTCAAAACCTTCTAAAGATATCTGGACATTGTGAGGTTTCTGTCAGCCCACTTGTCAAGCCTGTCAGGGTCTCTTGTGGATGACAGAAATATACCAGAAGCTGTCAGCCACTCCTCCCAGTTTAGTCTCATCTGCCAAAGTGCTACGGGTTCACTGCACCATCCTTTGGGTCATTAATGAAGATGTTAAACAGGACCAGACCCAGTATTGATCTCAGGGATGCAACAGTAGTGCTGGTTTCCAGCTAGATTTTGTGCTACTGATTTTTACTGAAGTAATGTGTTTGGATCCAGTTTCATACCAGGAGGATAGTATTGTGATGCCACTGTTTTTAGTGCCCTGTAAAGTTTGTCTGAGATATTGTAGATCACTATATCAAACTTCAGTCCTGAGTAGATGAACACTCTAAGGAATATTTTTCTCTTGTAGAATGCTAAAAGGAAAAGTGCTAAAAGTATAAAAGCTAATAATTATTTTTCAGAAACTGGAAACCTGCTGAAGTGATCAGGGTAGCTGAAGTGGGTGAATGGAATATGCCAATTCTTGCCTAGGGAAGCAAATCATGACTTGCTAGTTAAGGTTTTGAAGGCAACAGCAAACATGCAGATAAGTGATCTCTGGTGTCTGCTGTTTTGCTGTAGTGAGACTTTGTCACTCATTCACTATTTGACGCCTTTCCAGTTTCTTTGCTATTTGACATCTGCTACCTTCAGTTTTGGCTAATCTAAATAATGAGTTTTTGAAGATCTTGACCATATAATTTTGCCAGTGAAGTGGCAATTGAAATTAAATATTGATGATTGCAAAGTGATGTGTGGGGGTATCACTGTGCTGATGTGAACTATACAGGGAGTAACACAGCTCTTGCTAATTCAGGAAGTTTTTAAACTCCCTGCCTGAAAATACCAGTTTAGTATTTTTTGTCAGTCATAAAGGAGGACAATATAGTAGTAGTGAAGCTGAAAATAAAATTATTAAAAGGTCAAAATGTAAAATCAGGAAACAGCAACAGAAAATTACACAAAGCCATGAGACAGGTTCTGCAGGCCATCTTGCTAAATGATCTAGTGATAGGTTTGAAGTGAAGAATTTTTTGCACAACAAAACTGAATCATGCATTGTTGCAGAATGCTGTGGTCAAAAATACATGGGATTTTAGAAGGGATTAAGTAGATCTAAGGAGATGTGATTTGGCTGCAGTTTCTAGTTTTGGATGGCTCTTAATCAGATTTCTGGAAAATAGGACAGTGTAGCGAAAAAGGACATCTGTTTAATTTCTCATATTTAATGTGGCTTTGTCAAGCATCTGGAGAATAGGCTACATGGGCTTTGGGGCTTGCTTAGACATGGTTCTTGTGGTTTCTTTCCAATGAAACATTGAAGTTTTAGATTCTGCAGAGGATAGTCTCAGTTAGTAGGGTAATAGCTTAAAAAGCTACAAATCTGCCAGAGGTGGGACCTCTGCTGTGCTAAAGCATTTAAAACCCATTTCTGGTAAAACAGTTTTCTGAAGAGGATTACTGAGTAATCTGCCTGCAAAGGTGCCAGACACCGGCGGGTGTCTCTCTTTGAAGGCTGGACTGCCACTCCCCCTGCCTCCCTAACCTCCAAAAAAACCAAACAAAACCCTCACTTTGTCTATTTCACTGATAGAATGGCTACTTTTTCATTGTTTTATTCATAGAGTTTAACTAAGAACTGCATTTTTCCAGTAGTATTGCCAGTAAAATTATACAGGGATATACTTTTCTATTTTTACTTGTAGGCAGATTGATAATTCAGTCAGGCTGGGAAAGTGGGGATGTCTGTTTAGCTACCATGTATATATTGCTGTTTCTGGAATATCGTTCTGTATATAAAGCCTTCAAAATATGTGGCTAGTTAGATTCTTTTATTTTTTTAATCTACTGTAGTGAATTTGTATTCACATTTTATTTTTTTGGACCCATTAGCTGAATTTCACAAACACGCTGCTGATAAAATACTTTATTAATGAAGTATTGGAACCTGTGGTTCACGTATGCATAAATGCTAGTGAGGAAGGCATTCACCCCTGAAAATCAGGAATCTAAAAAGGTGATCTGGAATCCTTTTTGTGTATGTGTGTGTCAGCTCTCACCAAGCCTCTGTCTGGTAAAATAAGTCACTGTGTGAAGCACAGGCCTAACTCATTTGGTTCTTTCAGGCTCTCAAAAGTAGCAGAAGATACTATCAGGGCTTATTTTGAAGATCGCCTTGCTTTGCTGGAGCCAGTGTTCCCACTTGCGTGTCATCGTCTCTGCGAAGGGCCAGACTTTTCTTTGGATTTTAACTATAAACCTCCACAAAATGTGCCAGAAGGTAGGGAGGGGTTTGTTGTTGTGGTGGGGGTTTTGTTTGTTTAAAAAAGGTAGAACAGTATGTTTAAATTATCTCCTATGCAAAAATATTTTTGTATGATTTTGCAGTACATCACATTAAGACTGCTCTGATTATGGAACATAGAGAGAGCAATTATATTTTGATGTATTATGGGTATGGATTGTGTGTATTTTTTTTGAGACTTTTTTTAATTGCCATGTATAGAGTGTGAACTTCTTTCTGTTCATGGGTAACATTAGCTCAGTGACAGGCATTTTAGGAAAGGAGTGCTTTACCTTTACCTTAGAATTAATGATTCAGGAAAATCTAGGCTTACTAGATTACTAGAGATCTTGTAGTGGATCCTTTCATTTCAATGGACAGTAGGTCACATGCTGAAAGCTTGGCATGTAGTCCCAGCAGTGCCCTGAGTGCAGTCTAGAAATACTAGGAAAACGAAGTAGCTGCAGTCAACTATGTTTTGCCCACAAAACCTATGAAAAAACTGGGAATCAAACTCCCAAGGTATTTGGGAATGTTTCTTTATTCTTCCAGGAATTCAGATACTATTCTGTGCTGCTTGGCTTAGCTAAGTCATTTTTGATGAGTATATCAGGGAAATATCTACTGATACTGATTTTTTTTTAAAGTGATAAATCATTGTGACTATTAGAATCCACTTGAACTCAGATTGAAAGTGGGCATGTCTGCTCAGTTTCCTGGTTGTTCAGAGTTGTTGGGTAAGTCTTCCAGTTCTTGATTATAGATATACTATCTTACAGAATTAAGAAACTTCATGTAAGTTTATGTATTAAAATGAAGCATTTGTGGGTAAGTCAAGTTGCTGCTTATTGAATTTCAGTGGAGTTCATAAAGATCTATAATTAACTGGGCTCAGTTTTCTGTTCTCTTGACTAGACCCAAACCACACTAAATTCCATAATTCTCTTTGAGTAAACCTGAAACCACAGAAGTGAGCTGTGCTGAGGATTGCTGTTTCCATTTTGCATTCCTTTCTAATAGCCACATAAAATTATTTCTGCTGTGAAAAGTCCTTAACTTGGTGATCAAGCCAGTTGTTTTCTGGATCCACTGACTTGGGAAATGGGATTTTTGCTTGTTGGTTTGTTATTATACACCATATAATGTTTTTTTATCTGTATGTATTTGCACCTGTCTTCAAAGGTCCAGTGTATGCAGTTCTAGATAATGAATCTCATTTAAAATTCATGTAACTGAATTGTCTTCCCTTTCAGGATCTGGAATTCTTCTCTTTATTTTCCATTCAAATTTCATTGGGAAAGATGTTCTTGCTCGGCTCTGTGGACCATGCAGTGTACAAGCTGTGATTTTAAATGACAAATTCCAGCTCCCTGTATTTTTGGTAAATCTTTTCATATAACTGATTGACTGTAAAACTACTTCATAAAGTCTTTGTAGAGCAGCCTGGGTAATTTCAGTGCCGTAATTTGAATTTAAAGTATTGTGATGGAGCATACTTTTTACCATGATTAGGTTTTTCTAAAATGAAACTTAATTTTCTTTGGATACGGAGAGAACTATAAAGTTTGCTTGTACTATATTCCATAAAAATTTATGACTTAAATGTCAGGGACATAGTGCTGGACAACCTGATCCTAGGTGGCCCTGCTTGAGCATGGGGTTGGATTAGATGCCCTGGAGAGGTCTGCTCTAGCCTCCAACCTTCTGTGATTCTGGGACTGAGGCTTCTCCTCTAATTGACCAAGCCTCTCAGATTCTTGACCCAAGTAAGTTCTTAAATGTTTTCTTAAAAACCTACCTCAAAGTTCTAATAATTTCTGGGGTTTCTTTTTTAATGTATTAAATGCATCACACTGCACAATTTTGAAGTCCTCTTGTTTTCTCAGTGGTTGCCTCTAAGGTTCATACACAATGCTCTTCCAAAAAAAGCATAGTGACAATGTTGTGTTCTATTAGTCCTCTTACATAACTCTTTCAGCCATAAACTACCATTAACTTTGTCCATTTTCTTTTTCCTTGTAGGATAGTCACTTTATTTATTCCTTCAGCCCTACTGCAGGCCTTAACAAGCTTTTCATACGGTTGGCAGAATCTCCTACTGCCAAGGTACAAAATGTCCTCAAAATTAAATGTGTGTGTTCATTTGTTGTACAGTAACTCTTCCATACTCTGAATGCCTCTAGCTGTATGTTGCAATTAAATGTATATAAAATTAAGGATTTTCCTCTGTCTCATCATCCCCGTTTCCTACATCCTGTGACATTGCCAGAACTTGGGAACATTGCCAAGGGTTAGTTCTGTTATTATAATGGAAACCTTTGTTTGCTTTTACAGGTAAAGCTGCTCATAAGGGCTTACAGAGTGCAGCTGCAGTGACCTCTGAGCATGACGAGTGGACTGACACTTTCTTGGATATACTTCTGATTCCTCTGTTCAGAGACTGACAAAGCAGTTTGGAACTTTTTGGCACCACACTCTGAAGTCTCAGTTCCCAGCTTGCTGCCACTCGTTGGCAGTCACAGGAAGAGTGTGTTGGAGAGCAGTTGAATAGGCTGCACTGGTGGGACAGGGTTATCAGCATTTTTTACTTTGTACAGATGTAGATGTAAGTATTTGTGCCAATACATATAATTCTGTTTTTCTTTAACTTGTGGAGTCCAGACTGCATATTTCAGCTTTTCCACAATGTGGAATCGTGCATATAAGAACTATTTAAGGTAATTACATGAAATGTCTTTTTTAAAGATCTTCATTTGTAAACTAAAGTTTTCTACTTACTCTAATGTTTCTCTGTGAAATGCAGAACTGTCATATTATTGGAGCCATGGGCAGAAATTACACTTTAAAATTACTGCATTAGGTTTAACTTTTAAATTGCTGAGGGCTGTGTTCTGGTTTAAAACTGCTCCTGTTCTTGTCTCTCAATTAGAGTTATGCTTAGTGATTCCCTTTGAACTAACAGAGTTCAGTCTGCAGGCATGAACAAAGACATCTGAACAGGCTCAGTTCACAGAAGGTTGCAGTCAGGTTCCCAGGTAAATCACTGGTTAAACCTGCTTTGGTATTAGAGAAGCAACCGCTAGTTTTACAAACATCTTAACTTTTGAGGTCTTAGGTGACATCTGGAAAAACAAACACAAGCTGAAAATAGCAAACCAGAAAGCTTGTAACTACCTTCAGTGTCCAGGCAGTGCTTTTTTGTAGACAAGAAGATACATAGAGAATTTCAGATGTCCTCAGCCTGACAGATGGCAGAACATGTGTTGTCCTTTACTTCAGAAATTCAGTTCCTCAGTACAAAAAGCTGCTATCTTTTTATTTTATTATTATTATATTATTATTATTTTATTTAAATTACTCATCAGATGACAGCAGTTTTGAAATGGTCCTGTGCTGTAAAATAGAAATGTAATACTTCTGCATGGAGTATAGAATATTTTTCTTTGTAAATTAACCAACATCTTGAAAGGTAGGAAAAACCAAACCAGATCGTGCCTTTGCTGTTCTAGTTGTCATGTGTAGTTTACATGCCACTATGTGCCTATATTATTAGCAAAACTATTGTGCATAAATTCTTGATGATTTTGACTGCTCACCATCAAAATGGTGCAGCTGTATGAAGCTGGAGCTGTTCTTTTAAGAACTGTGATTTTTTTAAGATAGAGTTTAAATAACTGGTTTTTAATTTTTGGTTCTTGAAGTTTAAATTTTTCATATTTAAGAGATGCCAAATGAGTAACAAAGGACACCAATTTTGTGGAATATCACATTAAGCTATATAAAACTAGAACAGCAGCATGACATACAAATACTCATTTCTGTTTTGATTTACAATAGTTGCTTATGGTTTTGCACAGTATTGATGAAATCTTAACAAATTTGGGTTTTGAAAAGACTTTATACCTCCACCTCTCTGAAATATGTTAGATACCTCACTTTGCTAAGTGTGAACACCTGAGATGCATGAAAAGCACTGGCTGAGAATCAGGTATGTCGCTGCCAGCACTTGGGACTTTGTGTAGCTGAAATTCTAGTCAGTGTGCATAACCCTGGATGATGCATAAGGAAAAGGGGACGCTCGTGTTTCCTTACGCTGGAGTGCCAGGTTTCATCTACGTGGCTGCCCCTCGCAGTTACTGGGACACAGGACGTGTGGCAACACAGTGTGTGGGACAAGCTCTGTACAGCACCTGCCATAGGAAATGCTGGAGCTGCTCCAGGTGGGGATAAAAGGTGTTCTGAACAAATGTCTAAGTGATAGAGATGCTATTTAGAAACTGTTGTACAGTCTAACCTAAAAATGTCTAGTAATGCTCCAAGAGTTGACAGAGCAAGTAGTTTGTCAAAGCTGTTGATTTGGAGGGTTTTTCCAGATGTTTATCATCTTGAGGCACTTGGGAGAAGGGGAGGAGTTCTACAGAACGTGGGAATGAAGATCTGGGTTTCATGATGCTTTTATTAGGGATGGATATTTTGCAGTCATCTTTCTCTTTTAGTTGGTAATATAAATTCAGGATCCCTATTGAAGATGCATAAGTGTATGGAAAGCTGTTTGAAGCTGGGTTTTGTCTGTTTTTATTGTATGGCTTTTATCCAATTGCTGAAAAAGGTTTGGTGGACAAAGGATGAAGAGAAAGTAGCTACAATAAAAAGCAATTCTTTAGGCAATGTGGAGAAATACCTGTGAAATACTTGCTCCGTTTCTTCTTGCTGCCACCAGCAAGGGCTGCAGCTGCAGTCCCCATGAACTGCAGTGGTAGCAAATGGTTCTGAATGCTCAGGGTCCTTACCTTCACTGCTCCAGCACCAAGCTGTTCGTACAAAAGTACGAACAGTACTGCTGTTCGTACGAAAGTACGAACAGTACTGCTGTTCGTGCTTTCTTACACAGGTGCTGAAGGTTGGTGGGTGATGCAGCTGATCATGCCATAGGTCTTCTGTGCTTTCTGCACCCATTCACAAAAACAATATGGGTTTTGATCAGACTGCATTTAAGAAAGCTGTTCCAATATGGGGAACTGACAGCACAGCATTCTGATGCCATCTTAGGCAGCCAGGACTGCTCCAAGTGCACAGGAGCTGTCTCAAAATGTTCCGCTTGTCAGTCTCTGCTGTAATTCTGTTACTACCATGTGCCTTTCCATACAGTACTGGAAAACAGCTGCTGTAACATGTCTTTCCTCGGGAAAAGATGGGTGGCTGCCCAGGGTCATGGGAGCAGTGACGACCCTGCAGGATGCATTCCTGTAGCAGTGTGGTTAGTTTTGCTGGAATCCATAATGGAGTCATGTCTCTTAAGAAGACAAGAGGACTATATAAAAAGACCATGTGTTTCTAAGCTACTGCAGCATGGGCATGCACTGCAAGCCCATCATTGATTCCCAACACTTCAAAATTCTTGGTTTTCAGTGTCCCATGTAAACAAGGAAAATATTTTTCACCTCCTGAATGTCTCTTAAAATGTTTGAGTGAGGGACAATGACAAGTTTGGAAAAAACTACCTGAAGAAGATACCACACACTAGAAATATGAGTAGAACTGACACAGCAGGAAAAATAAAGATTTAAAAGGGTCTCTCAAATCTCAGATACATCAAATATAGCAGCCAGCAGGAAGGGGCTAGGCAGATGGTTCTTTTTCAAGTCACCTGTTTTTCCACAGCGAAGTCTTACATGTCATGCATGGTAGCTACAACTGAATCTTTTTCCAAGAATGCCTGTAATTATTTCCTACATAATCTGAAGTGTAAGGAACTCCTCTGATCAGTTACTGGTGGCACTGGTGCAGTTAAAATAGAGGGGTCAGACCTTCCCATTGTCTCCCTCCTCTGCTGTGCCTGTTGCTCTTAATGGAAGGCACGGCTCTGCTGTTGAGACAACCCAAACCATGTGTATGGAAATTGAAGAGAGGGAGATGAGGGCCTGCTCCAAAACTGAATTCATTGCAACTATGTGGGCATGGACCACCAGAGCTTGAAGGGACAGGATTACCCATGTGGTGACATCTTGATCTGTAGCACAGACTGCCACTTTCTGATGAGAACTCTTGCACCCTGGAGCTGTTACTTGTACAAACTTTCCCTAGCCAAGAACAGAGATGAATTTGGGAAGAAAGCCCTGTTAGGCCTGGTACAGCAGCTGCCTTATACTGAATACAACCCTCCAGTGGGGGAGGGGGAAAGGTGCCGTGCTGACAGAGTTTTTCTAAAAAAGGCTTTATGAAGTTGGGTGAGACAACCTGTATGGAAAAGCTTGCACAGGAGCTTTAGAGGCTTTGGAAGTTCCCTCACCTTTCTAGATGTGTCAGCTCTACTGTGTCAATATCAGAATAGTTCTTTCTGTGAATAATAGGGTTAAGATCCCTAAAACCACAAGTGAACCCTCAGACCAGGGTCTGGGTCCCCCTGCATCCACCCTTCCTGAAACCAAATGATTACCAGGAAGCCCCCAATGGTTCCACAGTGCAGGGAGTCCAGATAAGGACAGCCACACAGTACTGCCTTGCAGTGTTTTAAGTGTATGGTGCAACACTTCCATGCACTGAAACAAAGGTACAAGACTACCACCTTACTGTGCACCACTACCACAAGCCTGGCTCCACCTTCTCTACGCACTTCTCTTACACAGCTGGATTAACAGGATCTTAACCACCCCCACCTCCTCTTCTCCAGCTGGAAAAACCCTGCTACCTGGCCCCATGGCTCCTGTGCTCCAGCCTTCTGATGTCCCAGTGGCTTCCATGGGACTTGTTCCCACATCTTCTTGTCTTCAAGAGCAGCCCAGAACTGGGCAGTGTTTCAGCTGCAGTCTCAGAAGTGCTGAACAGAGAGTGCTCTTCTGGACCCTGCTCAGCCATCATCTTCTAATGGAGCCCAGCATGGGGGTAGACACCTTCACTTGTCCCTCAGAGCCACATATCAGCTTCTGCAAAGCTGCTTTGCCACCAGTCTGTGTCCAGGATCTACAACTGCATGAACTTAGTTCAGTTCCCACTGCAGGACTTAATTGTGTGAGGTTCCTGTCAAGCCTTCATGTCCACTGCCTTGCTGATTTCAGGAAATAGAAGATACACATGCTGTTACTCATTTAATTTGAAACAGTGTTGCAATAGCTATAGAAAACCCTGGTGATATGTTACAGGCCAGTGTTCAAAGACATCACATAAAATTAATTTTTCATTCTTCATTCATGGTATTTCATCTTTTTATTGGCCTACATTAAGACAGCAGGCATTTGTAGCATAAATTCCTACTCAACAGTACAGACAACTTACTGCAGCTGTAATCTGCCCTATGATTAACATTTCCTTCCAGTTCTTTTCAGCTGTCACTGGCTCATAACATTTTTCTCTAGGTAATTAATACTTCTGTGTTCTTCTAAACTACTGTAACATAAACACAATCCACATTACTGCTTCTTCTTTAAACCCTACCACTTCCCTGTTATCATATATTGTAGAGCTTGAAAATATTTTCTTACTTTTTTAAAGTCCAACAGCAGTCATTTAAACCAAGAAGCAGTAAATTAATATATCATTTACTCTTTATTATTCTTGTAGAATGTACAAACTTTAATCCTTTTACTGACACCCATTCCCCTTAACACTACTGTTTCTAGAAAGAAAATCTACTTCGAGTGCAGTCTAGATGAAAAGGGCGTCAGTACCTCCAGTTACACATCAAAGTAAGCCAACATCAGCTTTACTGTGAAATGCTGGACTGGCACCACCTGTGCCAGAGGCTGAAGACAGTAACATCACAAAAGCTATAACTTGTCTCCTCATGTAGGAAGAGGTCTTGGAGCTCTCAGGCAGATCTATTCACATTCTTCTCATGTCTTTTCCAAACTGAGGTATTGCTGGGGAACACACCACCTCCAGGCTGGGTCCCTTTCCATTATTTCAAACAGTCTTTTTCCTTCAGGTCTCACAGGCCTGGCCTGTCTGCAAGCAGAGAAAACAGCTTAACTGAGAATGTTCAGTTTGTCCTTCTCCTACCTTCAGCCAGGTGTGACAGATTTAGTTACTATTTTATTAGATAACAGCATTATTTGTGTGCCCAAGAAAACAGAGATATACAAAGGAAAAAACCATACACACATTAAGCACAAAAATAGTACTAACAAACTGAAAACTGAGTACAAAATGTACCATTACAGGAATTCTAACAAGAGATAACACGATTATAGTATAATCTCACCCGGATGGTCCTTGTAACTCCAGAGGTGCAGAGCAGCATTTTATACATCACAATGTAACAGCCATCTTCAGTTCTGAGGGTGGGCAGCCACCGGTGGCTTTCATTGAAACCTAATGCAATCAGTGGAGAGGAACATTTCCAAGAAATAAGTATGATTCAGGCTGAGGAGCTACAAGAGACACTTGAGTGATAACTTCCTTGCAAGTGTGCTTTTGTCATCAAAGTAGAGAATTTAAGACTCAAATGGCAAATAACAGAGCAACACATCAGCAAACACAGTTGGATAAAGAGCTGAAAAATGCCAGCAATTTTTCAGACAGCCCTCCCAGCCAAGTTTACCTGGAGCTCCCTCTGTTCAGGAAGCCCAGGAGCAGGCAGCCTGGCACAACACTTAACACACTTCATTAGGCCATTACACTTTGTCAGCCAGGTTCACACTGCAGTCTGAGGTCCACAGACAAGTGAGGAATGGGGTAGAGGAAGAAAGGTTTTTATCACTTGAGACAAGGAGTTGTTATTTAGCCAGTAAAAGGAATACTTATATCTCCAAGGAACCTTGACCATCCTTTTTTCCCTTCACAGGAAGGAAACTAAGCTGACAGAAAAATTCTGAGATGCCTGGGAAACCTGCCAAGCACTGAGGTTCCCAAATGGTTCTCATGCACAGCAGCACTCTCATATGTAGTGACAAGCAAGACTGAATTCCAATGGCTAAATGAAAAAATGTCCTCTGCATGAAAAAAAAAAAAAATCCCATTTGAATAAAACTAAAAAAATTGGGCAATTTCTGTTTCACTACTACTTTCCTGATGAAGAGTTTTAGCTGCTTGTCTTTTTTAGATTTTGTGAGTAAATGCTTGTAGCTTGCTTAATTCGGTAGTCTGGTTTATATTACAAATTATTGTGTGATAATTTTTATACTGTGATTTTACTACAACTAGAAAATAACAGGACTCCTTAGTAAAGGGCAAAAGCAAAACCACAAAACAAGGTGTGCAACGACTTTCCCATCTCCTCAGTGCCCCTCCCAGTATGAAGAACATGACAGGGTCTATGTTAGGGACCACAGACTGGACAAGTCATATGTGCTGAGCCTGATGGGATGCTCCCATGAGTGCTGAAAGAGCTGGCTGCTTGCCTTGCAAGGCCACTCTCCATTGCTGACAGTGTGGCAACAGAGAGGTGTGCAAGGACCAGGGGAAGGGAAAAGTCACTTCAAGGGCAGGAAAGAGGACCCAGGGAACTACAGGCCCTGGGAAAGTTATGGACCAACTACTCCAGAAAACCATTTCCAGACCAAGAAGGTAAGTGGCAGCAGTCAGCATGGATTTACAAAGAGATTATTTGCAAATTCTTAGGGATCCCAATTGGAGAGCCTCTCTGGTGAGGTGAGCAGTTCAGTGGACATGGGGAGAGCAGTGGATATTGTACCTTATGAAATCTTTTGACACTGCCATAGTATCTCCAGTTATCATTCTGATACTGTCATAATACTGTCAGACTACTGACAGTAGTCAGGTTCAGTAAGTGGACCATGAGGTGTCCTCCTCCACGAGGAGGACTAAAAACTGGCTGAACAGACGGACCTAAAAGGTTGTCAGTGGCATGAAGTCCCCTTGGATGCAAGTGAATAGCAGTGTCCCCATACTGAGGCAAGTCCTTTTCAAGATCTTCATTTCTGCCCTAGCTCATGGGACAACACATCCTCAGCAAGTCTGCGGGTGACACAAAGCTGAGAAGAGTGGCTGCTAAGGCCACAGTGTCATGCCACCATCCAGAGATCCCTTGACAGGCTGGAGAAATGGGCTTACATGATCTCGTGAAATTCAACAGAAGGAAACACCAAATCCTGCACCTGGGGAGAAATAATCCCAGACACTAGGACAGGCTGGAGGCCAGCTGCCTGGAAAGCCCCATTGCAGGTAAGGACACGGTGGCCCTGGTGAAAACCAAGTCCAAGAACCATCCTGAACAAAGAGCGCAACCTGGCCAGAAAGGTAGTCAATGTCATCCTGCTTTACAAAGAAAGTTACCAGCACATGGAGAGAGATGATGATCTGGTCTGAACCTCTGCCATGGACAGAGATACCTTTTATATGTAATTATGAAAGAGATAAATTGTTCTGATCCTTTATATATCCAGTTCTCTTGCTTACTGTTAACACAACTACAGAGACAGCTCTGAGTCCTTTTGCTAAGCCAAACACATACAGAAGAATCAACACGAGTTTCTCTTGCTTTACCAGTAGAACTTCCACATCTTGGTCAAATCCCACCAGTGTTTAAATTTATTTTACTTTATAAGAATAACTGGTATTTTGGAATTTTGGAACTACCAGAACTATTGAACTTAGCTGCATAGAACTCCCTTTGAAACTGTGCTGTCCCCACTGAGATGCTGCCCACAGTCAGGGAAGATGGCACTACACACTTGTGTGCATGCAAACCAAACTGTGCCCCAGGCTTCCCAGAGTGCATGGACACTGCCTTCCAGACCAGAGCCCTCTGATTAATGCCAAAGAAGCTTCAGAATCACTAACTGCTGTGTTGGTTGTAAAAACAAACTGTTTGTTTGTTTGTTTGAGTGCAATGTATCAGTAACATGCAGAAGCTCAGACATGGCATCATATTCATGTGGCACTATGGGGTTAGGATAGCTGGGCAGAGCTTGAGCTGACTGCTGGAGGCTGTGTATATATGCTTGAAGTCCTTTAAAAACATAACACGTGGCAGGAATTATGCCAGGAATTAATTACATTATCTGAAATCAAGTATTAGTTGAAGTGTAGAAGCACAACTACATCAAATCACAAATCTGAACAAAAAGTGGGGTACTGATTTCAGTAACTGCTAGATAAAGCCATATACCTTAATACTTACCTTGTACTAAAATCTGGTTTAGGATTCCCTTTTGTCTGCATAAGATAGCAAAAGGATTCTGCACAAGCCAGTCTTCATCTGCATTTTAAGATTTTAATAGTAACCTAAAAAATAAAGAGACAGTAAATAACTGGCATTTCAAGCAAAAGAGAAAACACAGTAAAAGCTGCTTTTTTCAAAAACCCATTATATATGAAGTAACAAACCATAATAAAACTTCCCATTACCAGAAAAAAATCCATTTATTCTCTACCCAAACTTACCATTTAGTTGTTTCTCCACAGATTTTATTTAAATTTTTACTACCTCAGCAGTTAAACAACAACTGTTCCAAGAACATTAAGAAGTTCCTAGATTTTAATATTTTTCTTGGAGTAGATTAATTGCAGTTCTGCTCCAAAGAGCCAAGTCATTCCTCTTTGGAGGTTTTCTAAAACATATGTATTCCATGTGACAGAAGACATTCCACATGTTGTCTTTTAGGCTTGCCAAGGCACGTGGTGAAAGTGGCATTTCATCCTTTTAATATTAGTGCCACTAAAATGATCAGAATCCCTGCACACAACACCAAGTGATTAGTGACACTTGAGAACTAACAGCTCTCATGCCGTCTCCTTCTCTTTCTGCAGCATGTTGTTGCACTGATGTTATTAATCAGGGGCAAAATTATCTATCAAAATAATACAACTAAATTGAGCTGGAGTAAAATGTTCCACTTTACAGTAACATCTCACAACATACAAGTATCATTAAAATACAGTTTTAATACTACAAGCATTAGAAATTGATGCAAAAGTTAAGGACTTGGATAATTTTACAACTTCTGCAATAGATCTGCTTGTATTTGCAGTTGGAAGAACAGCTAGTCAATATTTTTTCCTACTATATTTACTAATTATTAATGAATTACTGTCATTCTATTAAAAATGACTAAATAGAAGACCTAATAAGGGTATCCATCTTGCAGTGTGTGTCTTCTTATAGAGTACACATGCAAGGAAAGTATCTGAAGTGTTTAAAATTCAACAGCTCCATGCCCCAGCCATTCAGGCTTCAAAATAGCTCTCACTTGTAGACACATTCCTTCCTCCCAGAATTAAAATTACCTCTTCTCCATAAATGCCTCCGACTTACAAGATGTGAGCACTGCAATATTTGACAGGCTTAGCATAATCCCTTACTCAGGCACAGAAACAAGTTGGAGAGCTTGAGAGCCCTAATGAAATGTCTACAGATAAGACTGCCTGGAAAGGTCCTGATTACAATAGCACAAAGGGGTGAAGAACTCCCCATACTCTCAAGTAAAGACTTGTTAAAACAATTTTCCAACATCTTGAGGTTCTATTTGATGATCACAAAACTTAGCATACCCTGCAGAGTATTTATTACAGAAAGAATTCCTTTGGAAAGCCAGACACAGGTTGCACCTTTCAGGCTAGCTTCACTTTAGGAACAGTCCCAAAAAGCAACTCAAGAGGTGACATACATGTAAATTACAACACACAACCACAAACACAATAAAGGTAACATTTACCTTATCAGACACAGTTTTAAAACAGGCTGAGACTTGCAGTCAGAAAAAATATGGTTTTAAAGTTAGCACAATTTAATGTATGAGTTCTATTAAATCAATTCTCCCATTTGGTTCCTTTTTATCTTCAGTCCCACCCATGGTGAAGCTTGCTATCAGATTTCAAAAGTTCAGTTATCTATTCTGTAGCAAGATAGATACTTTCTTCCTAAAGCACATATGACAGAGCACAGC
The DNA here is from genome assembly GCF_001522545.3 of Parus major. Classification (NCBI taxonomy): domain Eukaryota; kingdom Metazoa; phylum Chordata; class Aves; order Passeriformes; family Paridae; genus Parus; species Parus major. The sequence continues at coordinate 71,490,077 of NC_031768.1, read as the reverse complement.
CTACTAACCCTTTCTAACTAGAGATACAACTTGGCATGTGTTGATACTACAATCATTTAGAAAGTCAAATGCAGTAACAGCTGTAGTGATGAACTTTCAGTCATAGGGAGCTGGCTGGAACCATCACCTGGACAAGCGTTTTTGTCCCAAGACATGACCTCAACATGGTGAAGTTGCTATAATGTAGCTATTGATATGTATGTACCCATTTAACAGGAAGGCTAATATTACAAATTTCACATCTTTCAGTCTGTATTTTAATACAAAAAAAACAATAATTAGTTTCTCCCTTTCCCCTATGCTCCCTTGAATAAAGCTAAAGCATCAAGGCCTAACATTGTCTGTGCAGTTTCTGTAACTGACCATGTATATTACTTTCTCTTTCTTGGTCACCCAGATTTACTAAGAGAAAGCAGTGAGCCATGTTCTTGGAAATCAGTAGATTCTAGTGACAAAGCTGGAGCCAAATAAATACAGTATATTTCTCATGACAGGCTCTAAAACCACCCAGTAAAGACTGCTAGAGTATTAAAATGTGAATGGTTTTTACTAGCAATGTGCCCCTGCACTATTTATTCACAATTCTCTCTCTTGGAAGATCAGTTCAACCTCTCTACCCTACATAAACCTATATAAACTCTACTGTTTATGATTAGCAGTAATTAATTTGTTAGAGTTGAATGTATCCAAGCAGCCAGTGATGAAAAAAGTGATGTCTAAGAGTGAGCTGGAACACAACAGAAAGTTGTTTTCAAAGTAAAAGACTGAATTTTGATTCATATTATGAAGTTCTTCTTTAAATTAAAGTGGGTATGGTGTCAAGCAAAATTAATCTGAAATAGTCTAAAAGGCTAACAATATGATTAACATGCCTGTTGTGGAGAGAAGAGAGGCCATCAGACACAAACTGAGTGATACTGTGCATACTGGATCATTATGAAGGAAAATTGAAAACCAGCTCCTACGTGCACCTATCTCAAGTTAATGCATACTCAGCGTAGCAGGATACCTCCCTGCAGAGACTGGCTGTGTGGGACAGGCTCCAGGCTGCCAGTGCTAATTCAGAGCAGGAACAGCTCTCAGTTCTCAGGAACAGCAGGAACACTACAACACTGAAGAACACTTCACATTTACCTTGCACACAGATGTGTGGCAGCTTCACCAGTTTGACTGACAGAACAGGTTTTGTGGTTTGGTTGAGTTTTCTGGTTTTCATTTTTTAATTAATAGGATTTTTGGTGGCTAATGTAACAAAGAGCTTCCCCCATTCCCCCTTTATTTTAGGTCTACTTTAAAAATTACCTAGCAACATACAAGAGCAGCACAGGTAAATTTTGACTTCCACTGAAGTGACCATACAGCATTTTGCACCAGCAGACACAGGTATGATTTTGGGAGTAGCAGAACCACTATCCAGCACACAGAAAGAAGAACTCCAATGCCGAGCTGTTCTCAGGAAAACACACAATCCCTTGTGGCCACTTATTTGGGGTTTCCAAAGGGAACCCGAGATGATCCATGGAGCAGTGTTCATGTTTGCATTTGTTCAGGCTTACCTATCGAGAGGTAACAGATAACAATGTTGACTGCTGACATACTAACAGAAGATACAGTGCTAAGCATTCTTAAATGGTCAAGCAATCTTATCCTCCGCATTCTTCTCTCAGTTTTAACTTTAGTCTGGCCAAAACTGCTCATCTTAATTATGAGCAGTCCCTGCTGAGGGCAGTAAGATCCCCAGAGACTAAATGAGTTGTTACCTGGCATCACTGCATTGCTGCCAGGGATTATAGGAAACAAACTGCAACACAATTTTTCCCAATCTTGTGTTTGTCAAATTCTCTTAATAAGTTCACACACTTGCAGAGAAGTAGAAGCAAGCAAGCATTTAAGGGAAAAAATTATTACTGAATTAGGGCTCAAAAGGAGAATTAAGTTCCTTGAAACAAAAGGGAAAATACTACTTGAGCTAAGCCAATAAGGCATTTAATTTTACATCCATTTCACAACTTCTAAGTTAAAAGGTGTAGGATACCTGATGCTAGCATGTTACACAGAATGAGGAATGTGAATACAGTAATATTCCTCTTCTGGGATCAGATTTCAAAAAAGAACAAATGGTGGCAATGAACCCATGCCAGTGACAATCTGCAATCAAGGGACATTTGTTTCTGTTTTGCTTGGATTGCAAATCTTCACCATATAGAAATTACATGATTTCTTCAGTATTTAGGGAATGATGAGCATGTCTGAAAGCATTTAAACAGAAGACTCAAAAGTTTCCATCTGTACAGCTTCAGTAAGGTCTGAATTAAAAGATACTAAAATTTGTAAGCATTTGGTAATATTAATATAAGTTGTTCATTTGCAAGTCATTACATTACCAGATGGAAGACACAATACCATAAAAGTGGGTTTTTATGAATATATATATATACACACATACACACATCTTATACTTTTTGCAAAATTTTGTGCACTGTGAGGCAGTACTCCAAGTCATTAAGATAATCCTGTATGAAACAGCAACTAAATCCTGTATTTTTTAATACAGCCCCCTCCCTATATGACACTCATTTCAAGTTGAGGAACCTGCAGCACCAGAATAGCTGGCTCATCAGTGATTTTTGTAATTACCCATTTTACAAATGTTGTCATTGAGGCAGCAGAAATACCTTTCAATGTTCAGATTTTTTACTTTCAATGACTATGTCCATGCTGAGCATGGATGAACTGGGAAAAATGTCAAAGTAATGGTAATTTCCTCCATTCAGAACTCACATGACATGTTACATGGATTTGAAGTTCTGAGCATTTTGCGATACTTTATCGTGAACACCTAAAAAGTACAAAACTGTTGAGGGAACAAGGGAATAACCTTTAACCCTCATCTTCTCTTTCACCTAGAAATAATGATGTATAGATGTGACTTCACAAAGAAAACTTAAGAAACCTGAGAGATTAAAAGCACCTGAAAATGCTGTACTTGGCACTGGAAGCTACAGTTAAAATTTCACAAGTTAGTTCTGTCAGGTTCTGGAAACTCTGAGGTCGCCTATTACAAAAAGAGATTTAGAAAAGTCTACTGTAAACAAGATACTGTTAAACCAGCACAGCTGACACAGAGTTAAGTAGGATCACTACAGCTCTACTATTTTAACAGAAATCAGGATACCATTATGCTACACACAATGCAAATAAATTTACACTTATGCAAGGAGTTAAGAGAACCAGTAAGATTTAGGGATGTTTAAACAGGCATATTTCTATTAAGACTCAATCTTTATTTCAAAATAATTTAAAACTGTTTTAAAGTAGCAAAAATATGTATATGCAAAGTCTAAGTTTTCTCATATCTTAATTTTAAGACTACAGAAAATCAGCATAAGCTTTGTATTGTAAAAAAATTCTTATATATAGTTATGATGACCTCATAGTTTGAGAACATTTTGGATCTTCCAAAACCTAAGGGGGACTCTAGTTTCACAGAGAACTTCTTACACTGTGCATAATCCAATTTTCTCCAATTAAAAAAAAAACAACTGTATTCCTAATTGTGAAACTCACTAATAAACAGCTTCTGAAGTTTTTGCAATTCTGCTTTACAGAACTTCACACAATGCTCCCCATTCCCTCCTGTAAGGTTCCTTACCTGTCATTTTTGCAGCAGGTGCCAAGTTAGGCCAGTGTCCTAACCTCCTCTTCCAAAATAATGACAGCAGAACTGATTATCTTTGTGGGGCTAAAATCTCTGAAGCCGTAAGAGTGTGCTGGGGGAAGGGCAGGGCAAGACGTGGTCACAGTCTTTGTTAAAAACAACTCATTCACTCCAAGAACTTTCATCTTTGACATGCTTCATTTGAAAATGTAAAATTTCACAATACTTCCCAGTACATACATCTACATTGAAATTAAACCTAGCAAGTAAGGATTCAAATACCTAAGCATATAATAGGGTTTAACTGTTAATTCATTCATATAAAGTTTAATAAATTCAAAGCTTTGCTTAATTGACAGAACCGTGGATGTGTTCATTTCAGAAGAGACCTCTAGAGACCATCTGGTCCAACTCCTCAGTTCAGGCAGGGCCACCTAGAGCCAGTGCCCAGGACCACATCCAGATGGTTTGTGGGATCTCCAATAATGGAGATTCTACAACCTTTCTGGGCAGCCTGTGCCAGTGCTTGCTCACCCCTCACAGTAAAAATGTTCCCTGATGCTCAGAAGTAATTCCCCCTGTGTTTCTGTGTGTACCCATTGCCTCTAGTCCTGTCAAAAGATTTGTGATTCTTTGTGTGATTAAGTAATTTCCTTCCTGTATTAACTCTACCGGGGGGCAACTTCCATCTCAGATTACTTTATAACACATGCAGAATACCAGCTTCTGGTTTCCACCATAATAAAACCATATTTGGTAGAAAACAGAAAATCTTACATTAGATTTGAAATACATAGGAAATGGAATCTGTATTAAGACAAAGACAACAAATAGCATTAATAAACTGCAGGGTATCCTGCAAATGTTCTACCCCGTATCAGTAATACTGATATAGACTTACCTGTTTCTGAAAAAATCCACAAAGCAATGTTGAATAAAGGAACCATTTCTCTATTTGCAACTCTTGTACTGCCTGGCAAGCTGGGACTGAAACTTGGCATTTTGTCCTTTCTTGCACAACTGGACATATTACTGATGCTGCACTATCAGGATTTATTTCAGCTTTACGGAATGCTGTAAATTCTATGTACAGCATTCCTTATTTTAGTAGAAGTTACTACTACACACAGGATAAAGCTATTTTTCCTACCCAAAGTGAAGTAGCTTTCTAAGTTAATATCAAACATTAAAAAAAAAAATTTTAAACTCAACTGTCATACATGGAACAAAGCAAACACCTACTAACATATAGCAAAGACGACTGAAAAGCGCTATATTAGAAATAACTTCAAGACTGAATAACAGATCAGGCATCTTAGTGTTAGGAATACTATTAGCCATTCCACCATGTACCAAGCATAAAGACACTCCTGTTGGTTACCACTTTCTTCACTTGAGGGCAAAGTGAAGACCTCGGTGATGATGCTCCTTTGCACAGGACTAAGCCAAGACCACATTGTGAGAACTGGGGAACTCCCTTTTGATATCATCTTATATACAAAGGCAGCAACTTGGCATCATACTCAAAGCTAAATATTTTTAATCAGAGACTGATTGTTGGTACTGTTTTTCATCATGGCTCATTCAGATTTCAAGATGCAAGCTTGCACTATAATTCTCACATTAAAAATACTAATCTACAAACAAGCTACCAAAATTATCTTGGGTGGCAAATTTGTAAATATCAACACATTAATGAGAAAATGGTTACACACACAGACTAAAATATAAAAGCTGTTACTTCAGTTACCTGTTCCATGACTTTTAATGTATGCAAGTAAAAAACATCCATTCTAATACACTACAAACATTACTTGCAGTGTCTTGAAAAAGAAACTCCACTTAAGCAAGCAGCAGCTTCTCCAAAGAAGTCTGCATTTCAAACTGAAGTTCTGCAACCTGATGCATCCATTTCCTTGAATAATTAACAGAACATGTACTTGTTATCAGATTCTTTCGCACTACTTTTTACAGGCCACCTTCAGAGCAGTTTGCTCTCCTAATCTGCTCGATCTCATTCTCATCTTCTCATAACTTCCATCTTATTTAACAACTTATTTTGGTCAACTTACTTTCATTCTGAACTCTGCAAAATCTTGCATCTGATCAGCACCTAACTGATTAGTATGCTCTGACATGGGATATTATGCATAAAGTTCCAAGGACTCTAGTTTAAATCAAGCTGTGAAAGCTAAAAAAAAAAAAATGCAGATGTCCAAACAGTTTAAAGATGAACCCCAAAAAACAGATGTAGAACAAAATCCAAGTATCTTTATTACAAACTTAGGGAATCAGAACCATCCAAGAGATTAATTTTACGTAACACACCTAGAATTATTAAAGGAATGTGTCTCATTGACAGCACAAATGTAACTAGTTTGTATTTTCTTTATTTTCTTAAGTCTCTACTCAAACTTGCCCAGATCAGTACCTCATTGAGAATACAACATTCATTAATGAAAAGTAATATTTGGAAGTGCACTGTAATGACTGAACAGGTATAAACCAACACAACTGCAGCTGATAGGAGCAAATTCTGATTTAAGCACCCCATGACGGCATCACTCTCAAACCACATCTCGGGCTGTCATTACCCACAAGAATTTGCTAAGCAGAAAAGATGACTTTGAAAAGCATCCGTGCAGCCATAAGTGAACTTCAGTAACTGAGGCGCATGAAGCAACTGCTGAAACAACCAAAGGCACTACCATATTCCAAGTCCTGGGAAAGCTGTGACAATCATGCAGCTGTACACATACCAACTCAGCAAACTCATCTAAGATGTCGACTCTTCAACCATTCATATATTTATCACTGTGGCAAGATAACTGTGTTCTTCATAAACTTAAATCTTGACAATCCTATTCTTGGTTTGTCACAGTCAAGGCAAAGATGACATTTTCCTGCCGTAAGAGCAAGACCAGAGTTGGGTAGCACCTGTTTCTAAGCAGGAACTCTCTAAGCTCATGACAGAAGCCCTCTACTGGAACCACTGGTAGTAAAGTCATACATATTTGAACTTCACTCCTTTCCCAGGAAATTTTGTCCTGTGTATTTAACCTTTTCCTGCATGTCATTAATTTCACCTCTGTTCCTTTATGATTCTGTAGTTGAAAGTAAAGATGCAAGAAAATACACCTAACTCCCCAATAACATTACTCTTAATAAAACACAGGCTTTCAGAATTACTTTTTCAATTAAAGCATGTATTTTATTTGAATGTTTACACTGAACTAGTTTTGTTTATAGTAGAAATCTGAAACAACATTTAAGAATTTTAGATGAAGTTTATGAGAGCCCTCTTTGGGGTTTTTAATTCTATGGTAGTTCCCAAATTCTTAAAAGCTGCAAAGTGAAAGATGAGATCAAGCCACATTTTCCTGGTTTTCCACAACACTATCTCCCCCATCTGTAAATGCATGAAGAGCACTTATCTACATTTACTTTTCTGTATTAGTAACTGCACATATCTGTGAGCTCAGAAAGAGTAACTATCTATTAAGTTCTCATGTACTCTCTGTCACTTAATTATTGCATAATTACACAAAAGAGAAGCTATGAAATTAATCCAGAACAATTTTTTTGCCCCCCTTAGAAAGAGACATAAACCATTTTTAAAGGCACAACAGGTTAAGAATACATATATGATATACACTAACAAGACACATATGAAGAGGTATGTAACAACTTGTCAAATCATAGAAAGAATTAGTTTTTGCTGTGCATCTGACATCTTTCCCTTACTTAAAACCACTTCCATCAAGTTTAGTGTTAGGAGCCCCAAATAAAGTTTCAAACAGCTCATTTCTTCTGCGTCATCAGGAAAACATAAAGCCTTTTACAACAAAAGAAAACCTAGAGTACAAAAAAAGAAACAAAATACTAAAAGGAATGGATTAGAATAACCAGAGCAGGCCAGTGACAAGTGTCAAATATGAATGATTTGGCCCAATCCTACAGTCAGTATATCACCTCACACCCTCACATCACTTCTAAAGCTTGACAGAAGCTTACACAATTTCCAACATAATCGTAGCATAAGGTTAGAGTTTAGACACCATGTCCTCAGTGTCAAAGCAGTATAAGATTAGGACCTCAAGTAAGACCTCTAGTAAAATTGCTTTCCCACATTCTTTAAAGATGCACCATTTAGCTTCCTTCACAATGGACACTTTAAATATACAAGACAGTTTAAAAAAAAATAAATTTTAAAGCAACCATATAAAGAAGATTGTACAATACCCATTTTCTCACACAAAACCTCAAGAACCAAGCAACATACAATAATTAATCCCTTACCTTCCCTCATATATCTAGATGAACACTTTCAAACCTGTGAGTATTTTTGTGATTACCACAGCAATAAACCAGAAATGGAAGTGCAGCATCAAGGTTCTGGACTCTTGAGTTTTAAAATGTTGTTATGCTCAGTATGTATCAGCTTTTATCCAACCAGGCTTAAAGGCACAACAACATATCATCAGTATGTACCAACACTCAAATTACCCTATTTCTGATATTTATATTACATGCCATAATGTCCAGTAAAGTAAATGTGCCTAAACTAACCAATTCTATTTTTACAATATAGCTATGAACTAATACTTACAAATGGATAAAATATGATAAATTATATTTCTTTTTAAATCTTTGTAACAAATTGTCCCAATGTCAAGAGTAAAAAATGCATGCCCAGGAACATAATGCAACTGAAAACAAGAGTATGATTTCTCCACAAATACATGCTTTCTACATCCCTGCCCCACCATGAGAGGACTGGCTAATTCAGTATTTAAAAACTATGAAACTCAAATAAATTATTTCTCTCTATGTTTAATACAACTTGGGGAGTTGAGTGTACTATTCAGTCATAAACATCAAGATGTGTTTAATTTACTGTCTTGTAAATATGCTTAGGACTAAAACCAGAGAGAAATTAAACATTTTGGTTTTAACCCTGAAGTGTGCTGTAAGCAGGAAAGTGTCTAGAATAATCAAGCAGGAAGTATACCAATTTATTCTCCTCAGTGAGCTGTCATTTTAGAAGCAGTAAGAAGTATCCAAGACTTCAATTAATTTTCTGTTTACTTTCCTAATAAACACTTTTTCATGACTTGCTACTTTTTCCCCAAATAAAGTCAAAAAAGTGTATTTTGCTCAGAACATGCAGACTAAACACAAGACAGAAAACAAGCTTATCAATGAAAAACTCTCCTAAACAAGTTAGATGATACTAAACAAAAGCTCTGGTAACCCGCATCTACAGACAGTTGCATTCATCAGTGTGAATAATATATGAAACTACACAAGCGTAATGCAAAAGAATGATGCCAAACATGCATTAAGTGTTATTACAACAACTACACAAAGTGTAACATGTCAATAATAAACTGACACATCTCCCAAAATAATTTAGAAATACAGCCATCCCTGCTACCAAGTTGATAATTTTCACTTTTAAACCAGCAATTCAATAGATGACAATTCTTTCATACATTTTCTTTCAAAACTCTGAACATTCAGTTTTTTAATTGGAGTAATTGCACTCTTCACACACTAAGACAAAAACTTTATTTGTATGATTTGGCACAGCTCTAGTTCTGAAAATGTCAGATGTGGAACTGCTACTGGTACAATGCTGGAAGTTCTAGAAACACAATGTTCCACACTCAAACAAAACTGAAGATGAACTACTGTTTTATTATTACAGGTGTGTCTTCTGGGAAAAGCTTTTTATTTGAAGTTGATTAAAACTGGAGCTGTGGCTTACCTTTCACATGCTCTCTCCCTTAAAAGCAGAACATAATATATGGAACAACACAGTGCTATCATGTCAAAGAATGAAGAATGTTAGCATTTTAAGACAGTATTTCCCATCTTTGTAATGGCAGTTTATATATTTTCTTCCAAGAAAAAGTACATGTGAATAGTCTTGCTTCTTTTTAAAGCAACTGTGCACATCATCTCTCCTGGAGAAATCACGAAGAACACTATTTTCCATTTTTTTACTGGCTTGCATGTAACCTTCTTGGCAACTGCAGAAAGTGAACAGACAGATCAAGCTCACATAAAATTTGGCTCAACATTTTACTGTACATTTTTTTCTTCGTTGCTTGAAATACTCGCCCTCCTGGACCCACTATCACCAAGAATGTAAACCATAACTATATTATTCAGACTTCTAAAGCCCTCAACATGCTTCTTACCCATTTGTTCTAGGCTAGGTATTTCTTTCAAACTCACGTTATGAGAACATTTATTAAACTAGGATTCTCTACAGCACAAATTACACTAAGTATGCACAAATATGAAGAGTCTTGCTCTACTGCCTTCCTTGTTCTTCTTTCCTTCCACACTGAAATGAGCAGAATCAATAATTCTCACTGGATCTCCTTTACCTGCTTTTACCTGGGTCTCCTGCTTGCTGCCTGGTGACACAGAAGCAGGACCAAGCAGCAAGGAGGACAAAAGGCTATTTGTATCTGCAGCAAGGCATGTACTGAATTATTTTAAGTATGCATACAAACATTTCAAATTCCTATTAGCATACAGATATTTAAAACATTTGTAAGCAGCCTGGAAGACCAATTCAGCAGGCAGTTCAGTACTGCAATAGCTGGTACACACAGTGTTTTTTCGTGCAATTTTACACTATATAAAAGTATTTAAAAATTAGAAACAATAAATTTAGTTGAATAAATCCTCTTATAACAAAAAATGAACAGTAATGGAATTTTTTTTAAAAAAGCAACACTTTAAAATGACCAGAACATCGATAGCTAACAGATGGAAAAAGAACTACAATAAACCCTTGTGTTTTTTACATCTTTTTAGATTTATTTTCTCTTCCACCTTGCTTGTGTCGTTACTTAAAGCGGAAAAACATGTTTTGCTTGGGGTTGGGCTGTACACCGAGATATTTAGGGTTTGGGGATTTCTTTGGGAGAGCTGTTTTGTTTTGTTGGGGATTTTTTTTCTTTCAAGAATTAACTGATAATAAAATCCATTTCCCTGTCACACACACAAAAAATTATTACAGTGAATTAAGGCAAAAAATTAATGAAAATACCTTAATCCCATCTCATCACTTCTATTATGTACTATTTAATTTTCCTTTACCATTGTCTTCTGTTTGGTGCTTCTCTGTCTGATGCACTCAGGTTTAAGACTGGATTCTCACTGGTTGATGAGAGGCTAACAGCCTTAAAATCAGCTGTTACATACTTACATGGTGTGTGTACCTTGCATAAAGTTGCTGTATTCAGCCACAAAGTCAAGTCCTACACAACAACTTCACAGAAACAACACAGAAGAGATATATCCAATTGCAGTGATCCCAAGTGATCTTCAACCCAAGAATATCAAAATTTTTTTTGAACATTCATTCATTACTGTTTTTCTGCTATTCCTTGGCCATGTGCACAAAATTAAATTCAGTTCAAAAAAACCCAACACATGAATGTAACTGGTATTTCTACCTCTTCTATTAAAAATTAGTTGGTTTGTGGTTTCCATGTAGAACAAGACTTAAAGCTATTTTTGTGACTCTGCTGTAGATATAAAATTAAACCACACTTTTCTCACTTTTATTAAGTTAGTTTATTCCCTCTCTCCCATTTTTTTCATTCAGTTTACACACAGGACCCTCCACACTTATTCCTGCTCAAGGTTCTATGCATTTTTCACTTAAAGTCAAGAACAGCATCTTTATTCTCACTGCAATTCTTTCAAGTCAAGCACTTAACGTCCCGCATACAATTAGCATGTAAATTCAATCAAATTATACAGCTATGCTTTACTCTACAGAAATTGAGATATAAAAGCACACTAGTAAATCTAGGAACAATGGAAGCTCTAGACAAATCATTTACCCAAACAGATGGAAAAACCTTATCCGTAAGTGTATGTAGCAACACAGTCCAGTTCCTTTTGAATCTCATACCTCTTATTATGAGAATTTTATTCTCCACTCAAAGGCCCACATACAAATCACTTGAGTTTTTACACACATTGACAAATTTGCTTTCTTTCTTTCACTGTGATTTGTGTATAATAATAATCATTACTTTAGAGCAGAGGGGTTTTTAAATAAGTTTTACCTGTAAGTATGCTGTTTATCTCTGAATGGTTTTCTGAGTAGCTCCTTCAATTAGGAAAAAAGGGCTGCTGTTCCAAACAGAAGAAACTTCTCACACTGCTTTTAAAAGTCAGGCTGAGGTCATTAATAAGGATGCCTTGAAATTTAAATTATATTAACTTTCAGAGTATCTTAAGGAAGTTCAAGATGGAAAAGACCTATTAAATCTATCCCACTGAAAATGAACACATTGAGAGTTTGTTTCCATGCATAAAAATTACAGTTTACATGAAAATTTCACATTCAGTTTATTTCTTCTACAAGAAGTAACATTTTAGACAATTTTATAACTAGCTTCAGTATTTAATGGATTATTGTGAAAACACGCCTGAAATGCCTACAGCTGTGATTTTTAAAATATTTTATGGAAAACACCCAAAACTGTTGGAAATATGGAAAACCAATACTTTAACAAAACACACCAAACCTGTGAGACTGCTAAAACTACTTTACAGTATATCTGCAAATGTAACAAAACGTAACAATGGGAAAAATTATACCTAACGATTAGGTATTCCAAGTTTTTAGTCAATCCTCTTATTGTTACCAAGTTCTTATATTTCTGTAAGTGAAGTTTGAAGAAAGCAAATGCTTTCAGGTTACTACAGTTCAACATTTGCCACCAAACTAGCACTGAATAATCTAAATTAGTAGTAATCTAAAGTAGTAACATCCTCTGCATTTCCCATAGGCCACACTCACTCCCTTCCTTACCACCCATGAACCAGGCAAGTTTGCACTGATATTCCCTCACACTAGGAGTGAGCTAACAGCCCAAGGAAAGCACCGAACTCCAAGATGAGCATCTTAGTAACAGCACAGTGCCCATAATAATAATTTGAGGGCTCCTGAGAAGACAATTAAATTGCATCAGAAGTGTGTGCTCTCTGAAGTCCCCCACTCTTGGCCACAAGCACAAGTTAACAAAAGATGCTGCATGCAGACTCTAAAACTACCCACAGATATGCAACACTTCAAGTCTCAGGAATGGGATTTAGAACCCCTTCACATTTTCAGTCCAACATAATCTGACTGTTTGCTACCCTGCCTTCCATACTATTTTAGAGGCTCAATTATGCTTTAGTTTGACTTCTAAAAGGAAAACTAATGATTCAACTTCTTATAAAAAAATAGATATATTGGGAAGTATGCAAAAAAATTTGTTTCTGCAACATGCTTAAGTAAAATGAACTTCATGGCACCAGAGCACACCAGTTAATTGCTGAACATCTCACCTCCAAGTATGTTTTCTCTCTTCAAAAGGCCTACAGGGTTTTGGTTTTCACTTGAAAATCTGCCCTTAGATTGGTTATTTCAGCATTTTTGAGCAAAGTTATCTCAAGGTAGATTGCAACTGTTTTGCAACACATAGTTCATAAATGTCACTGTGCTTGTGTTTTATATCTTTCAAAGAATTTGTAATTACAAATTATTCTAGATCTGAAATCAAAAGTGGAAAAGAGGGAAATTGATATAACATTTTAAAATGTGGCAGCATACTTTAGATCAGAATGCTCCTCAAAGCATGCATACTATAAAATCCTACTGGAGTATGCTTAAAATTAAATTAATGCAGTATTTAGTTCATACTGTGTTCTTGCCATCTATATCTATTTTAAATTTTGTTCTTGTAAAAATCTTCAATTTATTATATCTTTATGTGCAACTGCATAAAACAAACGTTGACAACAAATAAAACAACTGCATGTCAGGAATTTTCTTTCTGGGTAATCCACAGTAGTTTGTGATTTTCTTAGGAAATAAATACAGTAAAATATATTAGGATCACCACGAAGTTTCCTAAGATATCAGTGTGCTTTATCTAATGAGCTCATTGGTCAGAACAGCATATAACTTAAATGGAACAGTAAAGCTTTGTTATCTTTAAATACCAAGATTTTATCTCACGGGAAAATTAGGCAGTTTAGGAATATGAAACTGCAGGAATAATGTAAAAGCTCAGCAAGTACATTACAAAAGTAACTGCACTGTAGGTGGCAGATTAACATATATTCCAAGCCTATTTGTTTTAGCATACCATATAGCAGAGAGTCAGGACTTCACTGTGCTTTCCATTCAAACAGTGCAAATGTAGTTAAAAACTTGAGTACATGTGTACACAGAAAAAATGATAAGCTGATCAATCAGATGAGGAACAAGAAAAATTAATCACTTTAGCAGAAGGGCAGAACCTTAATGTAAAAACTGGTTGGCCACATCTAATCATTTTTAGGAAATAATTTGGGACCATTCCTTTTTTAACAAAATTAGGTGTGTTTATTGTATAGCTACTACCACATTTAGCAAAATGAGAAGCATTGCCTTTAGAGTTGAGCCAGGCAGCCCAAAGAAAACTTTCAAGAGCTGAACTTAGCAGTGCGTAATCAGCTACAAAAGGCATTCTTCATTAACTACTTACAATCTGCCCAAAAATACATTTCAGTATTTATTTGTTACGGCTTGGAAATTTAAAAACAGATTAAATTATTTTCTGCAGTAAGGATAGCTGACAAACCCACTGCTACCATGCAGCAGAGCCATCCAAGTCAGAGGTTTACAGGAAGGGCAGGTCACAACTGTGAAATGGCAATCTCTAATGTTAAATAAAAACTACAAGAACTTCCAAATAAATGCATACCTCCACTTGCTACCAAAACCACAGTGCAACAAACATGTACTTAAAATAGCATGAAGCTGGCATGGAAAGTATGAACCGCTTTTGCTGATTCAGTATATTAAATGTTCTTCTGAAACCTACTCAGATATGAGCATGAATACAAGGAGGAGGGTTTATATAGCTAAACAAACATACATGAGCTAGCAAAAAGGCCTGAGCAACACAGTCTTTTATTCTGAAGAAAATGAACCAACCTTTTGAATCTAGTTTAATTTGTACTTAAAACATGTTCCCTGTACAGCTTTACAGTTGAGAACTACTAAATCACACCAATACTTTCTCAATCCCCTAAAAAAATCAAGTACAAGGGCAGAAAAGATGAGAAAATAGTAATCTCATACTTAGACATCTTACTAGATACCAGTGTAAACTGTACTTTGAACTGAATAAAGGACACTAGAGCAGAGAGCTTAAGTAGTTGCCATATACAAACACTAGTTTATAGCAGTGAAAAAAGTTAATTTTCCCAAATCTTAACATTTAGGACCAGTGTGTCAAGTAAAATCACTTGCAGTATGGTTGAGGTTTATTTTAAGAATGTGGCATGTATCAAGTCAAGCAAAACATGGCAACATTAAAGACAATATAAAGGAAAATGCTTAGCAGGTACAGATGTCACAAGTGAGGACTACACACTTAGTTACACTAAGGTAACTCCTGAATTGTATGAAAACAGTATCTTAAGCCATAAAACACTGGCAATTTAACTAACAGTGTATTTCCGGTATGCCAGCAATAATGCAATTTTCTTCTTAACCATGTGTTCAAAATTCAATCCACCAAGCCAATCACTGCTACATTAACAAGTAACACAAGCCCTCTCTGCTGCTTGCATCCCATGCTGAGCCATGTATATACCATTTGGATGTTATTAGGGTACCAGGTTATTTCAAGTTAGTTTTTAACCAATTTAGTATCACAATTCATGCAGATGAAATTTAGTAATGTCTACCTCCGAAAATGTGAGTGAACTGATAAAAAAGAACACTACTATTTTGCAACTATTTTGTACAGGAAAAAAGAGTAATAGTAACCAACCAATATCCCTACTTAATTGCCATTACAGGAATAGAACCAATAGGTCTTTTCCATCATCTTCCAAGACTGACAAAAAAGAATCATAATAAACTTCCTTGTAGGTTTACTATCAGTTTTATCTTAAAACTCAATAGGCAAATATACCCTGAGTTGTGCTGTAAATAGGCCTTTTCCAAATTTCTTGTTCTGTAAAACCTTTCTGAAAAATACTCAAGCGCAATCCTTCTAAATGCATAATACTCAACTATAAATGAACTTACTTTTGATGGAAATCATGTATTTGCTTCCTAATTATACAGTTACACATTGATAACAGACATGGCTTTTTTTAAACCAACCACTGGGGAAAATGTATACTTAATAATAATGATGTGCAAACACAGTGGAAAGCTTTCAACCAGCGTGCAGAAATGTCTCCTTCCTTGCAATGGAAGATACTTTAACCATCAGCAGAACACATAGATGTCACAAGCAATTTTCTCCTCTATAAATATGGTTTAGGTAAATTCACTCATACTGTTATGAATAAAGCATACATAGAGATTCCTTTCCAAAGTTGTTTTTTTTCCCCTCCCTAAGTTAAATTTTCTAATAATTTGTATAACAGATAACCTCCGTCAATATCTTCTTACTGTGACTAAGTTTGCAGTGGTGGATTGAGATGCAAGGACACAGTATCTTTGATAACACTTTGTATAAAATTTTATACTCTTCAAAAGTCAAAACAAAAGCAGCTATAAGTTTTTCATAGTATGTACTGCACCATGCAGTTTAGCTAAATATTCACTACTAAGAATGGAACTTGCTTGACACATAGTAGAAACTATGTAAAAATGAAAATGATGCCTCTTAAAATTAAGCATAAAATTATTCTTACTCAGTATTAGTAATAACATTCCCAGAATCCTTTCCAGTGATTTTTGTTTTATTGTAATCAGATAACTGCATGTTTTACAGCATAGTCACACATTGTATTTTGCTAGTCACAAACACATTGCCTTACATAATGATCCGCATCATTTCTGCTCTATACTACAAAGCCTATGACTGAATACAAAAAAAGTTTTACAAAAGAAACTGTTTTAAAGACTACAATAACAATAGAACCGTTTCCAGATAACAGCTAAAATTATAAAGGCATATCACTGTATAATTTTACTGGAATTTCTAAAACAGTAAGGAATGAATTAAGGTTTAGTATCTGCGACGCTTGTTAGGTCCTTCAAAGTTGCCCCCTGGGTTTCCTCTACCAAAGCCACCAGGTCCACCACTCACGGCACCTACACCACTCATTGGCGGCTGAGGAGTTTCAGAGCCCGTTCTACTAACCAGAGGTGAACCCATCTGGGATGGGCCTCCTTGAGCGAATCTCTCATTATGCTAACACAAGTCCATTTGGAACATGCCAAATGTGAGTTACAAAAAAAACCACAAGTGATGTTGTCATGGAGTTCAGCAGATAGTCCAGCAGAATCAGGATCACACATAGAAGGAAGAAAGGAGCAATTCAATTAGTTATTATGGAAAAAGAGCTGGAAATTAAAGAGTGTTATGCTCCAACTTTGTAAAGTAAATTAAAAATTAAAAACAATACTTAAGACTGACTCTGGTGCTGAATGTAACTTCATCCTTACACACAAATCTGAACCAATACATATTCTCTATTTAACAGAGGAGACAGCAAACACTTTTATATCTGACCCCTACTGTACCTTATATACCAACTACAAAGCTCCTCCCCTAAATAAATTAGAGACACATTGTCAAACTAGGAGGGGAGGAAATCACCTTTTGTGTTTCTAGCTACTGCATATTTATTCTTTTAATAGCCTTAAGACTTCTATACCCACATATCTATGGATATTTCAAGTCCATGCTACCTGGAGTTAGCCTTTTGTTTGGTACTTAAGAGATCTTTAGTTAAGGCTTTTAAAATTCTGAAATTCTGTCAGAACAAAACTACATTTGTGACAAAATGCAAAATTTTGGACTATTCCTAGTTCATATAAATTCTGTACGTAACTAAGGCTCATTCTTAAATATCAGTGTGAGATAAAAATCCAATTAATATTCCATATTTCCTTAGCTTTATGCTTAATATCAATAAAGGTATATATCCTTACACAGATTTATTTGCTTAATTTCTAAAAGCATCCATATGAGCACTTAGAGTGCAGTATTTATGCAAATTTTTAAAAATAGAACCTGACGGTGAAATTTAAACTCAACATAAACTATTAACAGCATAAATACATGGTACAATAAGATGTGGAAGTAACTCCTCATTTACCAGTTAAGGACAGTTATGCCTTCAGAAGAAATTCCTTCTGTACAGAGATCTGTATCACTCTCAGGTATTCAGAGTTCAGTAAGGACATTTAAGACCAGCACTTTATTTATATGTCTGAATCAGAAAAGAATTCTTCTGAAAGCCTAACTCCAGTAACAGCAGTAGAGCTCAGCAGCTCTGGAGTCTGCTAATTCATATATATATATATGTGTCTGTACACATAACTGAAACCCCAGCATTTTTTCTATATAGATAAAAGTACATGCAACCTAGACTATGGCTGTATATATGTGCATTGTCTCAAGGGTAACATTGTACATGGGAAAGGTTACTTCAAGAGCTGCATAAAGATCTACTACTGAGCTAAAGGACATTTAAATCTGTAGCACTGGATAAAAACTGTTTTAAAATTATCTTAATGCATGTCAGCTTGTTAGCAATGGATATGAATTTCAACACCTTATTACATACTCCTGGTCCCTTTAACCATTTGACTTTTGGACAAAAAGTCAAGTTCTCTTTCCAATAAGGGCCCCTCTTTCCAGCTACGAAGAAAAATGGTGTAATTAACTACCTACATTAGAAAGTGGGAGAAGCTACTTTAAAAATGTTATGTTCAAAGAAAATCCAGGTTTCAAAAAATTCAGTGAAACAAAAAGGAGATTGCTACAACTTTCCCTTTAAAACTTCAGACAAACATCCAATTAAAAACATTAAATTTGTATTTCTGGTCTATGAAGCATATTCTTCATTTCCCTCAGTGGAAAATAACTGTTACAGTGTTTCAGTAGATAGTCCTTAATGGATCTTTAAAGTGTCTTTCTAACAACAGCAATAATACAATAAGGCTATATAAGCCTGACCCCCCCAACCTAAAAACCTTCAAAGACCAAAATGAAGAAAAAACTAAAATCTAACTTGTCCTTCAGAAGCATGCATAAGAAAATGGAAGGAAAAAGAAAATTTTTTAAACATGCACTTTGAAGTGTCAGTATATTTTCTACATTTCCATACCTGGAATGACTTTTTGTAGAAAAACAACAGTTTAAGTTAGATACCGTGATTTATGATATCATGTTATTTTCCATATACTTCTTTTTATAATAGCAAGAGATGGTTCTCAAGGTGACCAGTAAAATAGGGGTCTCCAGCAAAAGCATTTAGAAATCTAGTATTTTGTGAATAGCATCCTCCCCACTTTGTAAGAAATAACACAACTGATAAAGTGAGCTGGCTCCTATGATGTGAAGTAAGATCCTCTCCTTTTTATCTAGTAAAGACCAGACCCACAATGTATTCTGTGCAAAATCAAAATCGCATTTTCTTCTATGGAACAAAGGATTTTGTTCTAACTTCATTATAAAGATTGCTGAATCACAGACATACTGTTGAGAAGGTATATCTAAAAAAATCACAGCTACAAAATGCTTCTGTGTTCCAATAAAACTGTAAAAGAATAACTGTTAATAGTATGTATTCCTTTATTGCACACCACTAGTAACAGAACAGTACTTAAAAAATACGTAAAAGTCAGATTTCAAATTATATAGTTGTTTCTCTACGTAAGACATTACAGCTAGGAAAAGTGACTGGCTGTCAAAACAAAGTAAGAATGGCCTATCTGCTTTAACTGCATCCCAATAGC
Organism: Parus major; assembly: GCF_001522545.3. Lineage (NCBI taxonomy): Eukaryota > Metazoa > Chordata > Aves > Passeriformes > Paridae > Parus > Parus major. The sequence goes on along the minus strand of NC_031768.1, from coordinate 71,470,632 downwards.
CTATCTGCTCTTGATTAAAAATCCCAGACATGTAAAAAACATTCCCTATTATCTGTGGCAATTGGGAAATATTATTTTTCCTGTATTGATACAACAGTTATCAATAGCTCTTGGCTACTGATTTTCCAAGTGGCGTAATTACTGTCAATCTCATGCGTTTAACAGTATTAGAAAAGAAATACAAAGCATACTAAAGTTGCTTTAAAAAATTAAATAGTTTACACAAAGATATCTTCACACTTTGCACCTTCCAACATTTAACTGTTCATCAAAAAACCCAACAAGCTAATTCACAGAATTTAGTTATACTAAAGAAAAGAACAGCAAATGTCTAAATTTACAGATTTTCTTTCCTAAGGGAAGCAGTAATTTCACAGCAATATTTAAAAAAAATTTGCTTATGGTTTGTAAATAATTGCATGAAAAGGTTTTGTCAATCACTTTTAACAGATCCAAAACATGTAGCACATTCTTACTCAGCGTGAAAATACCTTTGGTAAGAAAAATGGGCCATGAGACATGACAGCTATTCAAAGGAATTAAATTTGTGATACATTACCACTGTTCCATTATCTGGCATCATTGGTGTTCCCATATTTGCAGCTCCTTCTGGTCCCATGGAAGGACCAGGACCCATTGCAGGGCCAGGTAAAGTTCCTCTGTTGTTCATATTCATACCCATCATTGGAGGAGGGCCTTGGTTACCAGCAGGTGCTGGGCTAAACGCATCTATGCAAAACAATCTATACTTAGAGCTGTCCTATCTTAATTTTAAAAGAACAAACAAACAATTTACAATATTTAAAAAGCCAAATGTACAAGACTTCAAATACTTGGAAAAAAAATATTCTTTGAGACTGTACATTTACCTCAATCATCTGCTTTTAAACAGATTTTAAATAATCTCTCATTACATAATTTGCCTCATGTATTTGAAAATCCCAACCTTTACAGCTAAATATAGCTGTATAGTTTCTGTGCAGGAATCAATGCATTCATATTGCATCTCTCTGTGGAGTATGCACACCATAAATTAGCAAAAATCTCAAGTGATTTTACAGATATTGGCAGCTATACAGCAACTTGGCTCTTTAGGGATCTTAACAGATGAAATGTACATTTGCAAGAAGTCTTCTACCAGTAAGTAGTATGCTAATTGATATAGTGTACAGTAGATTAGTCTAAGGTCTAAAAGCAATAACAGAGATGGTATTCAGCTTCAAAATAAATTATTTGTAATACAGAATAAATAAAATCTTGCATTTAGTTGTAATTTCTTATGGTATAAGTACCAGTAAGTGAAATAGTTTTGTTAGAACTTGAAATGACAGAACAATCTCCTCCAAAAGTCTGAATCAAAGAGGTAGAAGAAGAAAATCTTGGAAATATATTCTGAGGGGATCATTTAGCTGTAATATTACACTAAGAAGCATCACTCTGACAGTACTCGCTAACGTACTGAACACACAGGCAGAAATGCTTTTGTAGTATTTTCACGTTGCTATAAGAAAGAGGTCTGATTATCTACCTCACACCTTACTATTATGAAATATCAACTTCAAGGCTGATAGTGATGCATTCCTCCCATTCCCCACAGTAATCCATCCTTTTCAGCCCCCAGTATGCATCCAAAATTTGATAAAGGAAGAAAGCATACCTTTGGAATTTAGTGTACACTTTAAGTATACACTTTCATAATATAAAGAAAACTGATATGTTGCTAGACTAATAAGCCTATCGTTTATAATTTAAAAATAAACCCCCTCACTTCTCACCACAACTGCACCTTCTTAGCAATGACTATATAAATATACATCATTTAAAGAAGGCCACTTTACACAGATACAGTATTGTGACTAGATGCAGGTATGCACAATTACACCTCTATTACTTGCCTTAAGAACACCATGTCACAGCAGCCAGTGGCATTCAAGGCATTGCTGCTAAAATTGAAGACCTGGGTTTGATCATATACATTAGGTCAACCACAAACACCTTAGCAAAAACAATGCATGCTACACAGCAGCACATGAGAAATGCTGAAATAGTTTACAAGTTACAGAAATCCTGTAACTTCGAAATGCAGAAGTCTTTGAGCTTACTAATGAGTAATTAGCAATGAGACCTCTCCCTATAACAGTCAAAGCAAAGGTACACTCAGGTTGGATGCTTCATACCTATCCATACACATGATCAATTCAAGTAGCAAGTCTGGGCCACAATTCAAGAAAATTACAGTGCATATGCTCAAAAATGGTTTTTTACTGTCACTCATTCAGTCAGATATAGAAAAAGTCTAAACTGCCAGTATAAGGAGAAACCTTTATTCTCAGAGGCTAGAGGCACTCTGCAGGAGTATCATGATGGTAGCAGCACTCAGTAAATGAAGTAGTACTACTAACTAAATGCTAAATTACTCACTATTGGTTGGTTTATCAGGCTAATCAAACTGAGCCAGGTGGCCACCCACAGGTACTGTCACTTAGCTGTCAACTGCCAAAAAGTTCTCATGCTCCATATCATACAAATGCATCCAGGCTGGCAGATAGCAACCTATACTATCAAACCGCAAGAATACTGATCCTGTTTCAGGCAGAGTCAGATCTGAAAGGAGCAAAACTACAGCGTATGATTCAACAAGAGAGTGGGGTCCTGCATACTTTTAGTGAGAGGCCACTACAATACATTAGCTGTAACTCACAGGTACTCCAAAATCCTCCAAAGCAGACCCTTAGAGCTTTCTTTTTGGTGGGACACTGATGTGAGGAGTTAATTTACAGGACCATGTTCAGTAACAGATGGAAAGCAGTCATTAGTGTTCATGCGACAATGTAGACACTAAAAAAAAAGTCCTTTTTTGCAAACTGAAGGGATGAAAAAGTTCATTTTAAGTGCCTGAAATGCATCAATAAGAAAGTCCATAATCTTCATCAATGCAGAGACTGTTCCCCAAAAAGCCCCTTTTTTCCATACTTAAGTTTATAATCTGCACTTAGCACTACAGATCCAATTAAATACTCTGATGAGGTATAAATATTCTCTCAGAATTCATTTGTCACAGAAAGCTGTAAAAATGAGCAGTTCTATACAAGTCAGCCCAACACTTACTAAATCTGTTACAGAAGTACTCTGCTTTCTAAGAAAATTATCATGCAGGTATTTCAGTTACTGGAGATATTCCAGCTCCCTCTGTTCCACATTATAAGAAGTTGCAAATGGCACAGGTAGAAGTCAGTTAAAAATAGTTACAATTCCAAGAGAAATATTAAGAAAGGTTGCTACTGTCAACAACTAAAGATCTACTATTTAATGGTCTACTGTAATCAATGGAGTTAATATGCTGGAGAAAAACCAAAATCTCTATGAGTGAACTTAAAATCCAGCCTCTGCAGAAATAAATGCTAGACTTATTTGCTATGGATATTTCAAAATAGCAATCCAATGTTACTGTAACATTTTTTTGGAATGATACAATTTATTTCTAAAATTATTAAGTTTAAAATCAAGTCTTAACATAAAACTTAGAAAGCAAGACCAACAACATCACTGTTAAGAACTGTAGTAAATACACATTTTAAATCTACATGTAAAAAAGTGTATCTTGTGGATCTGGACAACTGGCACAGTATCAATATTTACCAAGTCTTCTAATTAAATGAAATTTTCAAGTATGATGCAATCATATGCAAAAGTACAACTATAAAATAAAAATTACACCTCAATTTACGCTTCAGTTTAATATTTGTAGATAACTTCACAATGTTCTTCTTCACAATTTTTTAAATCATTTTCATCATCCCTGAAAGCACAAGCTTATTTCTGTTTTTCAGCTATGTGTCTCAAGAAATGCAAGGAAATCATGAATAACGTTTTAAATCTGAAGCAGATTCATTACTCTATAAATTCACATTACTCAGAAATGTTTACTAGGTTTTGCACTTTCAATTTTAAAATATATGGAAAAACAGTTGTATTACTTTTCTTTTAATTACCACCTTAATTTATTTTTAAATTACCATTAGGAAGCTTCCAATAGATTTAACAGTTTGCACAGTTCCATTAGATTTAGTGGTTTTGAAGAATTATTTTAAGTTTCAGTCTTGTTTAAAAGCAGATATTCTAGGTAAGATTCCAAACTGTTTCAGTCTGCATATATGGAGCAAGCACTAATTATTATACTCTTCTAGATTACACATAGTAGTTTTTAGCAGTGGCAGTATCTTAAGTTGCAAGAGCTAACTGAGAATATTTGCAAATAAGAGACTTAGAGGAAATTGGTAGAACACCAAGCACATAATTCATTTATCACACCAAGTACATTAGGAAGAACTTGCCAATTTTAACCTCTACATCATTTCACGGCATGCAATTACAGTCACAATTTATTTGAATAGGTAGTCCCTTCAAAATTATGCCAAATATTTTTTGAAAATAGAATTCCGCTTTTGCATCAGATAACTCCCAGAGCATCAGTTTTCACTGATTTTTGTTTCTCTTAACTTGCACATAATTTTTTTACCATGTATAGTCAAAGCAGTAAAATAAAGATGCACTGGGGACAGAGGGGGAAAAGCTGCTTGAAAGCAAGATATAAGTTTTTTTTATTTCCTAATATTGCTTACTCCTTTTTTACCAGTTGTCACTAATTCATAGTGCTTGAGTAACATGTACAGTCCCAAAGAAAAAAAATTTACATTACAGAAGCCTTTTTCCTTCAGATCCCTACCTCCCATGTTTATTGCTCCACGAGGACCCATATCACCCATTCTCATTTCCTGTTCTCTCTGAAAGTAAACATAGTTTTCATGGTCAACCTATCATTTATAGAACTTAAAACATTCCCATTTACTCCATGAAAATAAAAATGTCAGTTTCAAAAGTTTCCATTAATTAAAAACAGTGCAAGGAATGAAGTTAATTATACTCCTGATTTTTATAGTATCAAAGGGATGAATAAGTTCAATGTAACAATGCTGTACATTTTTGCATATTAAAGATTAAATATGCTAAGTTTCATTTATCAGATGCAACAGTCTAAAGCTTCCAAGTGCAAATGAATCCATCTTCTTGCAGTGTTTATAATTAATAAATTTTTCTATTTTACCTGTAAATAAACAGGTCTTATTACAGTACTTGCCTAAAGGCCGTGGTTCAGTAATACTCAACCTGATTTCAAGACTCAAAAATACTTGTGTTGATTGAAAACCAAGACCTAATGTATTACATTATGGTATATAAATTCAACCTGCCAATTAATCATTGCTCAAATAGCTTTGACTTAACTTTGGTGGTGGTATATTTTTTTAAAGAATTATACTTTGCTATTGATGTTAGTTCAGATACTGACCATACTTTTAAAATCAGCATGAAACAGTAGCATCACCAGAAGCTGTAACATTCATTTACACTAAACAGATAAATAACACATCAAATTGATCCAGACTCAATTGATGCTCAGTCACCCAACAGCAAAAGATTTCTGACATTATTAAACATGAACCCCATCCTGCTATGAAACAATACTCAAAGGATAGTACCAGATAGAGTAGCAAAAAAATCATCACTTATGGAAAAACAAAGTACTCTATCAGAGACAATTCCAAGGGATTTTAGGATTACTGTTTACATCAAAAAGATTAAACAGAAACAAATCCACAGTTCAAAACAAAACTAATGAAATTTATAAAAAAAATCTCCTTAATTTTCTACAGGAATGTTAACAAGTACGCTGCACTTGAGTAAACACATGCTGAGAATAAGAAAATTTTTAAAAATTTACCTCATTCTGAAAAACCATTCCACTTATGATTTAAGAGCCTATGTTCAGATGCACTTTGAAAACAAATCCACATACTAGGCAACTATATCAGTGTACAAGTGATTTTTACATGGAAATATTAGTAAATCAAAATACATTCATAGTATCTGTACAGGTTCACAAAAGTCTGGTTTGGTCAATCATATTTGGAATGCCAAACATGAGTCTTCTATCTTCAGCCACCTGAAGCAGCAGACACCACTATTTGACAGAAGAGAACCAATAGTTTTATAAAAATATCCTGCTATAGGAAATTGCCATGAGATACATGATAAAGAGCTCTCAGGTCAACAACTTCGTTTGTAGTAACTCATATTAACCTAGAAAAAGTACTTTACATAAGAGTACACACTGTTTTCAAAAGAATATGGCTCAATGTGGAGCAGAAAAACAAGGTCTGGTAACTAAAAGACACAGGCAGGTTTTGAAGTCCAGCTAAAAAAGGCCATTGATGGAACACTAAGGAGGATCTCTTCTTCTGACACTAGAACCCACATTAAAATTTTATTAGAAAACATGCAACTACTCTGACAGACCTTTCACAGTAACATCAACTGACATTTTAAGTAAAATCAGCAGCCCAATGGGGATGAACCATACCCATAAACTGACATGAATTAGTCACAAATCAGCATACAACCACGTTGATTATTAGCCCACTTGTACACCTCAGTCTTGACATCAGGAAGCAGAAGGGAAAGTGGTGTATTACCCCTACTGTCAGTCCCTAAGTCAAAAGGATAGGGAAACACAGTGACTATCAGTTTACACTAGTCAGATTGTGTGCACACATGCACGCCTACATGCTTGTGTGAAAACCAAACACGTCATGAACTGTTGTGAGAAACTTTTTCACTACAAAGTAAAGCACCAGACTTTACAGTAGGCACAAACCTTACTCAGGTTCAACTGCAAGTCAGCTGGTATTTGGTTTTTTAATGTGACAAGTGCCATAAGGCAAGGCTAAGTATAATAATGGCTAGATAAGCATGTTAAGTACAGAGCTATAAAGCTGCACTAGTAACTAGAACTTGTTTTCTTTGTAAAGGACAGAAGCATATGCAAGCTCTGATGATAAAAAAACACACTGGTCTTCCTCTTAGCAATCAATCATTTTTTCCCTGTCTTGAAATGCTACCAGTCTTCAGTTAACTGAAGTACAGCAAAAGATAAGTAGAACCTACTTTTGTTTAGTTTAACTCTTGAAAGAAAAAGCATGAAGTAATTATTTGCAACTTTTTTAGCTTTAACTTCAGTGTTCAATTATTACAGTATAAAAAACATTTCAGGTATATAATCAAGATCCATAAATGTGCCTTAAGGTCTCTGTTGCCTATTACTTTATCAATATGTCTGCAAGATTAAGATGCTGTTGCTTATAATTATTCCTACTGTTGCATGTTCAAAACATATCATGGTCCCTTAATTTTTCAGCACAGGAAATTCTTCTGTACTCATAACACAGAATTAGCAACTTTACACTTCCTGTCAGAGAAAATACTCAATTTCCAACATTAACCAGCAGTACATATCATTAATGTCATCAGATGTTTGATGTATTCAAAAATTTTATCTGAAGGAGTCCTGGGTGGTAAAAAAAATTCAGTCCTGTCACATACAAATCAGGACACCTCTTTAATATGTGAGCATAAACATCTTACTACAGGTAAGTTAGGTCAACTAGCCCACGGGTTTTGCCTAAATATAACAGAAAGGAATACCAACAAGCAGTTTGACACAATAGCTGAGTCAGTTCTGGTTGATAATTCCTGCCCACCTAAGAGGTTCATTTTTGGATACTCAAGCTTTTTGCAGAGCTTTACAAAGATAGTGTTACCTTCTCAGAGCTTCTTTTCCTCACTATATGACTTCCCAATCTTCTGTTCAGTAGCAGCCTGCTTCAGCCCCTTCCCCAAAGGCACCCATAACTACCCACAACAGGGAATTAAAACTGAGCAGCATGAGAACAGGGTTAAACTCTTAAAAGAGAAATACATGGGGTGATTAAGAACCTCTGAAGTCACCCATACCTGGGAAGACAATCTTAACAGGAAGAGAACAAGAAAAACGGATTATATGCTATTACAGGGAAAAAAGAAATCCGTAAGACAAAGAATGTGCAGGAAAGCTTAAGATAAACTTTGTGAAGATCAGAAAAAAAACATTATCAAAAAGATAAAGTCACCAACAAAAAATGCCCTATTGCAAAAGCACTGTTTACACAACTCAAACCTTTCCAAATCATTTGTTGCCAGGATTCTTGTAAAATACTTCAGAACTCACTAATGCAGACAACCCTCAAAAGGGTTCAATTTGTCTGGGTAATCTTTTAGAAAAATTGCTGTAATGGCAACTATAGGATAATACTTAATTACTTTAGACAGAAGCATTAAAAATGTATTTCTCACAATGCAAACTAATTTTAATGTCAAATGTAAGAAGTAGTTCTAAACAAAAATACTGAATACACTCATTTTAAAATATGTATTTTATATTTAATATAGTATGGATTCTCCCATTTTTACCAAGTACTTGAAACAAGTTTTTCAAAGTATTTGAGGTTTGTCATGTGCTATGTTCTTACACCTCCTATCTCCACTGATACAGCAGTCTAAATATACAGAGAATAGTCAAATGATTCTTCTGAGTTTGTTCAATATATTACACTATTTTAAAATTTGTTCTACAGAACCATGAACCTAAATGTTTTGAAAAACACCTAAGAATTGATAAAGGTCACACTGCAAGGAAAAATACAAATAGACATAAGCCTGACTTTTTTAACTGACAAACCAGTGCTACTTTTTTTCCTTAAAAACAGGCCTTGCAATTGCAGCAGCCCAGCAAAAATTAATCTTGTCTCCAAATGATGCAAAGTTCATGGTAACAAAGCTGTCAAAATTATAGTATGAACAAAATATGGCATGGAAAATTTTAGAACATCAAAAAAGCAAGATATCTCAGAAATGTTATGAAGACAGACCATAAAGTTTTCAACGGTTTGTGTCCAGAAGAACATGTGACTATTTACTCACCTTTCACAGTATAGTAACCACAAGAATGCTAAGACATGGCATCCAAAAAATGCCCTAGCAAGAAAAGAACATTTTCCCCATAAACTTGAAAATTAATAGTTCAATTTGCACTTTATCTAGGTTGTGTGTGTAGAGCAAACCATAATTAACAGTGCTGTTGATTCTCACTTGTTTTCATTAACATGAAAACTGAATTTTATTGTCTAACAGACTATATATTTATCAAAACAGGTATGACATTTCTGAACCTCTTACTAGAATTCATTACTCCCTTTTAGTATACTATAGTATAGTTCTTATCATTAAGCTCCTTCTAGAAAAGAAAAATTGTTTCCAAAGACCTCTTAAGAAGGCATAAGGCCCTTAAACCTTACATATATTGGAACTTACAGAAAGACACCTATATTTTAATAACATAAATCACACAAGTAATTAAAGCTGCTAGTTAGCAACCAAAAATAGAATTTGGGGGATACTTTTGATTGCGCGTTATTTGTCTTTTCCTCAGAATAGTCCACTATTTCAGTCCAATGACAAGTGCACTGGAAGTTAAATGGCAGCAAAAAGTTAAAATAATAAAATGCTTCTCTTCCATCCTCTGCTTCTTGTCACCCTTCCCTCTGCAGCTTGTTCCTCAGTTAAGATCTCTATGTAAGATCCAAAAGTTACAATATCCCAACACAGTTCATATACAATAGCAGTAATTAATTTTAAATGAAAAATATCTCTCAAAATCCAAGATTTGTATGTGTTCCTGACCACTGAAGTCTAAATTCAGAGCTGATCCCTACTCTGAGCTGGACATCATACTGTGATGTAGTATAATGTATGAAATGTCTTCCAGCTGGAACTACTCAAAACTCTATGAACTGAGTTATAACACTCACCCAAGAGTCTAGAAAAAACATAAAATCTCTTCACACAAACCTACACAAATACATTAAACTAGATAACAACTAAAGTAAATAGTAGCTATAAAACATATAGCATGCAGTAAATGATAGAGTCTTGTATTTAAATACGAATCCTAAGGAAAAGAATTTTGTTAGGTTCAGTGGCTGTCACCAAAGACTCGGTCTTTGAAAAAACATACTAAGAAGGCTAGAGGGGATAAAGGCAATTTACTGCTTTCTGACCTGAGTCACGAATTAAGTTGATGAAGATGACTCTAAATTCCAACACTAAAAAACCCTAAACATTAAAAAAGTATCACCTCAGTAAAATCAGGAATATATACTGCATGAAATACAATCAAATACACATTCAAGTAAATGCTGCAAATTGGAAAAACACTCCTAATGGTAGTAAAAACTACAATTACAGGAAAAAAATGTATTACTAGTCAAGTATTTCTTAAGTATGTCTTAATTTCTTAAGTATTACTGTCATTTCAGTAAGACTGCAAAGGAAGTATCAATTTTATTTGAAGAAGGGAATCTCTTTTAAAACTAACAGCAAAAGTATAGGGATGTATTTGTTAAAAACCTCTATGCACTACATCTCTGTTCTCTTCTTTTAGTTCTGAGAATAAAAAGCCTTTAACTTCTGTGAGGTCTCATTTTCCTTCTGCATCAGTTGCTAAGGATAGTCCTCGACAGCTAAACCCCACAGAGAAAAAACAGGCAAATTAACAAATGTGATTAAAACTGGTCAAAAGTATTTACTATTGTAAATTGAAGTTATTCTTTACAAATACTTTCTACAGTAAACTGTTAAACAGCTGTGGACCTCACAGAATGTTTTGGTTTTGTCATTCTCTTACAGCTGGATGCAAAACCCAATCTAAAGTTAGCTTCCTTTCAATACATCAATTCTCACATGACATTTAAGTCAGGTCTAAACTGACAGTTTTGGAAAAGAAAGCAATTAGTTTAATTGCACTAATATGACTCCCAATGAAGAGAGCTTAGGGGAAACATCACTAACCAGCAACATTTAATAATCCTAAATATTAAAGGAACAGTTAATCCTAGAGGTCAAAGACAATACTATCTAATACACACAAAAGTGACAGCTTTGTTTTATATTAGAATTCATACTTTCAGAATGAATTACAGGTCAAAATTCAAGTTACAATCTAACTTGTTAACAAAAAAGAAAATAGTCTAAAAAGCCAAGATATACCATTGAACCTATTCTGTTGATTACAGAACTTGATTCCATATTGCAATTTATATCTTTTCTGTTTCGTTATTTTATCTTTTACTTCCTTGCTCCTTCACTGAATTTTAATATTGCATTTGAGCCAACACATTAATTTGTGACCTTTTCTCCCACCTTTCTCATCTTCATTTGTTAAAATACAGTAAAACATTGTATATACAATATCCATAAAACTTACAAAAAATGTATTTCATTTTCTCATAACCTTTCCCATAAAGACAAAAGTTATGCATCATCCAAAAAAAAAAAAAAAATTTACACAGAAGGCAAAACCAGGTCCTAAACAAACTGCATACATATACAGTAGCTAGGAATAAAATAAAAAAAAATTAATTCCATGCTTCCTGTCATCATTACTTCATTTGTTCAGGTAAAGAAAAATCCTAGCATATCCCCTCACCATACATGAAACACTCTCTGAGGATGTAACTGCAAAGGATATTTTTTCCAAATGCTTTTGCTGTTGACGATTTGAGAGAAAACAAATACAGAAGTGTTCTGGCAAATTTTCCCCTTGATTTAACAACTAAGACTCACAAGAAAGGTAAAAAACTGCTTCTCAAATATTTTAATCTAAAATTCAGAAATATTGTTTTACAAGGTGAAGGTGCTTAGAGAAGGCAAGCACCTTTAATAGATTTGGAAATCCTTTGAAAAATGAGATCCCATTATATCAATTCCCCTAATAGCAACTTTCTCAATTCTGCCAATTAATCGGGTTCTGCTGGAGTTAGGAGCCACCTTAGATTCAGAAATATAAAAAATATTTCTCACATTTCTGTTAGCTTCCTTTTTTCAATAACAGTTAAAAAATTAAAAATATAAATTAAAGATAGATCAACTAAACATAATACAAGTATTTTTTCAAAGACACTTTACTTACCCACAAAAGTACTTTCTAGAAGAAAGATACAGCATATTATCAAGTTGACAACTGAGACATGTAACAATTATATTACATTCACAATATATTCACTTCTTCAGAGGCATATTAGAGAATTTCATGTGGCATCTTAGAATTATTCTGGCTTTATATGAGCTGAAGAAATGTCAAAAGAGTGGATAAGTATCAAAACAGACAACCTGGCAGGCTGCAAATGATTTAAGATGCACTCCAATATTTACCATGGTGGGGATGGACTTGAAGGGCTGCTTAACTAGAAAAAAAGACTGGGCTAACTGTACCCTCATGCAGAAGTGCACTAAAATACTAAACTGAAAATCAGGTGTTATAGAAAAATGCTGCATTTCAGATTACCCAAATTGTTATGTTCTCCTTGCACAAAACCCAAATCTATATAAGTATTAAAAATAGTGAACACTATATGGAGTCGAAAAAAGTTTTCCCCAAATGCAAGATTCAAGGATAAGATGTAGTAAAAGTCATCCATGTTTACTCGAAAGATAAATTTATCAGCCAATAATACCTTTTATTATAGAACATTAATGTGAAAATCTACTTCTTAATTGAAGTGTCAACTATAAGACTGCAAAACCAACTTAAAAGCACCATTAGTTATAGCCACAGTGCACTAAATATGACACTTTGCCAGACTTCTGTATTAACAATTTTTCTTCACCACGTAGATATATATGCCAAATAAACTATAACATGAAACCAGTCCAATTGTAGTTGCTATCTCACAATTAATTCGAGTTACCAACTGAATAGAATATGCAAGTATTTGTCTAAAGGAAGGTGAAAGCCAAAACCTTTCAATGCTACAAGGAAGTCTTGTAGGAGAAACTTCTAGCACCCATACAGTGTCTTTTATAGATGTTATGGATATTGCTTACAACCAGAATAGTTCAACGTTTAAGATTCTTCCAATAAACTTATGGCCTGTCCACATATACAGCACACTAAAATATAAGAAAATATAAAGAGAGAAGTATCAGTGAAACTTTCTGCAGGAAGCCATGCTGCAGTTATTTCACACAACTTGTAGGCTATTTCCTGTAAAATGGCCTGGGAGCAACATGAAGCCAACCTGAATGAGGAAGACGCTTGTCATTTGAAAAAACAAAGTTCTGACTGATGAAAATAGTACATTCTACTAGGCAATTCTAGTATTTCCATCAAAAGTTTAAGAAACTGGTCATCTGAATAAATCCAAACAGATTGAGAAGCATTGCTTTCTAGCTAAATACCCTAACCCAACACCACACATTCTTAAGCTATAGTGTTTGATTTAATCAAAAATATCCAACAAAAACTATTATTTTATTTATGTATAATAGACCCAAAGGGCAGAATTATGTTAGGCACTCAAGGAGGACCAACCAATCAATAGGGACAAACACTAATAGCTGGTTATTAGCTAAACTCAGAAGTTCCCTGTAGTTAAAAGAAATGTTTAGTAACTCAGAAATGGTGGGGGAAACAAATAGGAAGACTCTGTAAGTAAATAGCATTTTAAAAGTATTATAAACCAGAGGCATGTAGGAAGATAAAAAAGCCTGAAGAACCTAATTTCAACATCATACTGTCTTTTTCTTGGAACAGCTATCCTGTCAAGCAGATAACCCAAACTGCATTTGGGACCTGTAGTAAGAGCTTCATATCATGTACAAAACAAAACTAATAAAAACACTGTTTCCTCCTACACAATTCTGAGCCTAAACTAATGAGCCATTAGCCACCATAGGAAATTGTAACAGTGACAAATGTTTTAGTAGGGCCTGTTGTGACAGGACATAGGGTGACAGCTTCAAACTAATAGTGGATAGACTCAAACTAGGTGAAAGGAAGAAATTTTTTACAATGAGGGCAATGAAATACTGGAGTAAGTTGCCCAGGCAGGTGACAGATGCCCCATACCTGGAAACATTAAGGACTGGATGGTGCTCTGAGCAATTTAAAGTAGCTCAAGGGGAGCCTGCTCATTGCAGGAGGCAATGAACTAGATGAACTTTAATGTCCCCTTCCAAACCAAACCATGCTATGATTTTAAGATTATGCTCAGGCAGAAACATCTGCCTTAGCTATATCTAATTGACTCTTTAAGCTTTAGTTTCTACTGAGCTCCCCATATGACTGTTCTGACAAAATGGCTTTACCAAAATTCATCTTCTTACCAAGATCCACTATTTATTAGAAGCACTAATTAATAGGAAAGTAATATCCAATCTCTGCACAATTGAAGTGTACTTGATGGGAGACAGAAGTATCAGGTTTAAACTCCATTTTTCTCATGGAAGCTTTAATAACCCAAAACAAGCACTACCTCCAGTAATAAGAAAAAACTACTTTGACACGGAGGTTTGTGAAATATTCATGAGAGAAGTTATGAATATTTTTTTTTAAAAAATGACAGACTGGTATTAATAGACAGGTAACAACACTAAGTTAATTTCTATTTTTTCTGTTTCTATCAGTTTACTGCATTATCACTACTAAAATTTTCTGCTCTGTGAGAGCTACTGAAGCAAAATGCTAGAGGCTAAGCAAAAGGTCACATTGGAAAAAAAGGAAAGGAAAAAAACTACTCGGACGGCACTGGCTTCAGAGTAACCAACCAGGTGACTAAACAGACTTTGATCACACTACTCAACAGACCCATTAACAGGTTTCCTCACATCCAAAATTACTATTTCTAAACAAATCTCATTTATTGCTTCTTGGGTACTGTAGTCTTTCTTTAAACACAGATCCCGTGAGCAAAGACAAACTAAGCAGAGGAATTTATTTTGGTTCCAAGTCTCAGTGCCACCAAGCAAGATCTCAGGATTTAGAGAGGTGGATGAGCCTGAAATAGGTACCAAGCAGATAACTGAAACTGAAAATTAGTTTCTTCTTAGTCTGGGTAAATACGTGTACAAACTCCAAGCCAAACTTAACTCCAGTAGCTGAGGAAGAAAAAATGAAAATTATTAAGGCAAACATTAATTTTAGCTTCTTCAAATATATACGGCATTTATCAAACACATCAACAAGGAATTTTTCTAAGTTATATATTTAATTTCTAAATATTCTTACTTGTCATAATATGAAAAACTGAAGAACTCTATTTAAGTAGCTTAAGTTGAAAACTAGATTTTATTTAAATTGTGAGCAGCAACAATTTTCAGAAATAATAATAAAATATTAATATAGACTTATTAAATCTGCTCTAGATAGATTTTTCTATTTTTCACTAAAAAACCCATGAAACAGCAGAAGCTGAGTATTCTGTAAACAAGCACAGATGCACTTGAGGTCTTTCTATCAATAATTGAACAAAAATGGCATCTGCTACAGCTGAGGCCTCATGAAACACGGAGACTGACAAAGACTAATGTCATTTTGCTATTACATAAGTAGCATCTGTAAAGTGTTATTTTCCTTTCTTGATCATCAGTCTTACTGAGAGAGAGTAAGGTTATAAACAGAACCAGATAATCTAAAGAATATGGACAGAAAATTCTGTATCATTTACTGTAGAAAAGTGCAAATTTGGGAAAACTTAAAAGTAATACCACAGCACCTAAATTCATAGTGGAGATTTATGCACATTTGACAGCACATTAAAGTAAAAATTACTTGTGAATAGTCACTTGTTCTATTTGCAAGTTCACATCAAATACATATTAGTATTTTCCAAAGCACTTTGTGCAAACTTTAGAAGATGACTGCAAAAGAGCAGAAGATTAGTCTCCTAAATAAAACACAAAAATATCACATTGCCTAAATATTCACAGTTCAGAAATACAAAAATGGAGTTACAAATGAAATATAATATTGTCACAATTATTTGCTCTGTTGCTGGAAAATTACTTTAAGTAGCATCCTTAACATACATAAAAACATAAAAACTAGAAAATACATTATGAATCATCCTAAAATGGTCATGAAATACAACCAAAAGATCTTATTCCAGAAACACCTTCATTTAATGTATATAAGCACGTTACAAAAAGTTACCTGAAGATCTGCATTGATTTTCATGCAATGTCTTTTCATACTAAAAGCAGATATGACAGTTAAATGTTTTTTTCTACCTGACAATGTAATTAAAGACTGAAAAGAATTTATTTAGTTACTGAAAATAATATAAATTGAGTATTTTAAGGCTTAGTTAGGAAGTATTATTCTTGCCCAAAGCAACAAGTCTGAAACACCAAGGAACAGAAGAAACACAAGATTTAAGAATCTGTCTACTGATGCATATCACTCTTGAAAAAATAATGTAGTGATACTGCCAAAACTAGGACTTCCCATAAAAACACAAACTGCATATTTACAGGGTGCTTGCTAAAAGGCCTATCCTGTGTTGATACATGCATAGGAAGAAATGTGACCACTGAAGTAAAACCACTGCCAAGAAAAGCAGGAGTATTTTGTTAGATTGGTGTGTTTTAGTCTACATTTAATGATTTGTCTTTTTCCAAGCTAGTTTTACCTTAGAAAGTCTTTAAGGTGTCACACATGAACTATGTATGCTGGACAGCAGTATGGATGCAATTCATCTTGCCCAATCATGCTCTACAAAAGAGCTTTTATAAAGCAGCAAGAAACTGAGATTTTATTCATACAAACTTACAAAACTTTACCATCATTAACTTCATTAAGTATACGAGGCTGTCAGGATAAAATAGCCAACATTTATTGTTAGAAAACTTGCCAAAATGGAAAAGATTCTTAAAAATGTTTCATAATTTATTATTGGGCATCTGCCTTAGTTTAGTTTTGAGTTAGGTAGGAAACAATTCACCATTCAGTGAAAATTCCAATTGCTTACATTACTGGAGCTTTTGAGCAAAATGCTGATCAAAAACCAGTTCTATTCACTTGAACAGGCAGGAAGTGCAAAAATCTAGTCCTGAATTACTGAAGTTCAAGGAAATCTGATAGTCTTGTTTCAAGCATGTCTAATGCTTAACCTGCAAATGAACACAGAAGTGAGGGATAAGACAAGCCTCAATAGGGCTCCGAACGGTAAGAAATGGAAAGTTTCATTTATAAACTGCTCCAAAGGACCAAACTTAGAACAAAAACTATGTTACATTGGCATTCCTGAAGTTATAAACATCTTTGCTGTTTTGCAATGTGCTTTTTTACTTTCTTCATCTTATCTGTCTTACAGCTCTTGATCCAAGTCCACTACAACCGCAGCTGTTGAAGCATCTCCACTGCTTTAGCAGCTGACACTTCATGCTGATAATTACTTAACATACTTGAGAGCAGTGCTTCTGCAAGAAAAACTAAAGGAAAGCAAAACAACCTCCAGAAATAATTCCTGAAAAGACTAGATGAAAAATAAAAGTATTTCATATACAAAGTCTTACATGAAAAAACAGCAAGCATTCAGAAATTGAAACTGATGAATTCTCAAGCAACAGTCCCTTACACATTCAAAAAGCGGTTTTCCTTGGAGGGAAGTGGGCAAGGACATCCAGAATTCTCAATTCCCTCTTTAAACTATCAGTAAGAAGATCTGTAAATTTTAGGCTGGTATTGCAGCTAGTGTTTCACTAAGTACAATACCCACCTGACACTATTTCAGTTTTACTACAGAAGTAAATCCATGCAACAAAAAACTAGGACTCATACATATTTTGTTGTCTTAGACACATAGAAAATATTTTAATACACTAAATCCAAACCACTAAGTTGGTGACACAAATAAAAGCAGGTCTTGGAACTGGAATTATTTTGTAAAATGGCTCTGATTGAGATTCAGTAATGTAAATCCAAGCAAGCCATTCCTAATTGGATAATAACCATTGCATGTTTGAGTAATTAGTGTGTTACTGGCACTCAGAAGGATTTTCTTTTTAAAAAATATTTTTGTGTTGCAAAATAAATCACCATCAGCCAGTTCCTCTTTCAGCCAGAATAATGTAAAATAAAAATTAGCAAAATACTACTGGAAAACTAGTTTCCCAATAAAGCTACTGTGAAATCAGAATGTATGTAAAGTATTGAGCTATAAGAGAACACTTCAACTAACTGACTTTTAAAAAGGAAGGGAAAAACCCTAACCAATACGAAAGTGTTTATTAATAATTTATCTAGTGGAGGTCACATAACTAGATTAATAAATTGTTTAGGCATCATCAGGCTGCCCATTAGATTAACAATCAATGAAATCAAATTTCTAATGTTTATCATCACCATCAACAAGAATGCTTCAGGAAAAGAAATCCTCTCACGGAAAATATTTCTATCATCATTAACAAAATCAAGTAACCGCTAGCTGCATTAGACTTGACTACAAGATGTTTTTCAAAAGTAGTTCTGATTTTTAAAAAATTCAAGTTTAATGAGTTAGGGAAAAGACACAGACAGAAAAGTTCAACAGGAAAGCCTAATACTGCAGCCTTACATGAGAGGGTCCAATTCTGGTTTCCATTGAACTTACCATTATCTTCCTGTTTTAGACTGACCAGTAAAAAGTGATAGTGTATAAGTGAAGGAAGCTTACTTTTCAAAGCTTTTAAGAAACAAAAAGAAGGATTAGAAACAATTATTATTGCCCTACTAAATACATTGTTGGCAGAAGGCTGTAATATGTTGCAAGTATAATGCCAGTAGAGTTTATCAAGACTTGATAAGGTAAAAAACTATCCAACAGTATCAAAAAAATGAAATTCTCACCAAGAGTCAACTTTTAACCTCTGAAAATAGAGAATAACTTTCTCAGTACTTGTACAACAGTGATCTGAGAGTAGAAGTAAGTGCAAGATGGAATCTGTTCACAGTAAATAAGTATTAGTAAGAACAAATAAAAGCAAGTTATTTGTATAAGAAATTCTAAGTTGAAATCAGATTTCATGTGTCATTTTCCAATCTCTAGAAAAGATTTACAGTTTTTCTCTGCTGCAAAATGCAAAGGCTTTTTCAATTCCCATTCACACTACGTAACTACAGTTATCTAAAAACATTTTATAACAAGCATCTATAAAATGATAGGCATGCTTAGACACACAGCTGCCCTGATTAGAAACTGTTGCTAAAGAAAGTAAACATGTCACTTGCCACTTTGTTTCAATTTTTCCTCTTTAAAAGTTGAAGACATTTCCTCTTTTAAAGTTGAGACATATCCAGAATACTAAAGACTAGTCCAGAGAACACACTTTTTTAATGTATTATTTTATATGCCACTGCAATTTCATACAATGTTTAAAAAACACCACCTGTACTCTACAGTCCTTTATATGTAAGTTAAAACTTTTTTGGTAGGGCTGCTACTGCAAAACTACATCTGTATCTTCTTGCAGTGTGTTACGTCCAGATGAACACACAATTTCAGAAATGCATGAGAGGAGGAAAGCTACACCCTTGCAAAGCAGTCTTCCACCCTTAACCCTTCCACTCCAAAAATGTGATGTATAAAAGTCATAACAATTACGCACAGTGATTTTCCATTTGCGCTTTCCATTTCCTCTCTAATCTTACATTCTTGCCAAGTCCTGCACACCAACTTTAACAGTTTCTATTCATATATGGTTTGGAATTTAAAAATGTAGATAAGCAACATGGATGGAGAAACTGGTTAGCGATTTAAGCACAGAGACTAAATACTATAATATCAAGACATATGTAAGATTAAACCAATAAAGGTTGTGGTGGCCTTTACCATTATCTAGTTTTCCCCATTCCAAGCTGCAGAATACAGGCCACAACCTCCTAACAGCAATGGAATGTGAGGGAGCTACTGCCATGCCAGGGCTGTGGGTTGGTTCCCCAGCTTCCTATTACTACAGCTCTTTGCAGCAAGAAGCACAGGTCTCACAGAGGAGCCAGGAGGTTTTGACAAGTAGCTTACAGGGTCAGAAAGTCAAGCAACCCCAAAAGATGCTATGTTAAGATATTACAGCTATATGAAGTCATAAGTAAGTACTACTACTAAATTATATCAGACAATTGTTACATGCTATTTCCCCAATTATGTTTAATAATATTTAGAACACACTAAAGGACAGTACGAGTTCTGAATTCTTGGACTTCATCACCCTGAAGAAAAGATGTGTTGAAAGCAGTTTTCTTTTAGAGTCAGAACATATGGAAATAAATTACCATCTGCTTTTGGATGTGAGTCCCTCAAAACACAGTGAGCAAAAATGTATTATACCTGTCGGTAAAATCAAAGCAACTATTTTGCTTTCTCCCCATCTTTACTAAAAACACTAAGGGGGAAAAATGTCCTACTGAGAACAGGAAATCATTTATTTTTTAGAATCTCTCAGGATGTCTCAGAACATAATAAATTCTTCGCAACTCTACAGAAAATTCATGGTATAGAGTATAAAATAGGTTTTTCTTTCACAGGAAGTAGCTGAGAAAACAGCACTTCATTTCTGATTGATGTATGAAGTTGCACTTGTGGAAGGGGAGCAAAATCCCCTCCTGCAGACTACAGTTGTTTTAATAATGTCCAAGAGCATTGTATTAATTGCTTCTTCATTATTTCCTCAGTAGGAATAGCTGTAATAGTAAAAGGTATCCTACTCAAGAGAAAACTGAAGCATTTACAACAGAGTTTGCATTCACTGAAGTAATCTGGTCAGTAGGAAAAAAGTCATACCCTTTGACCAAAAAATTTAGAAGCTGACTCCTTTGATAGCACCATTTTGTTAATCCTGCAGGATGAGTCTTCAGAGGCAGAGCATACCTAAATTGCTAATATAAATAATGTACAGATTATAGAAGAGGACAAATTTCCCCTCAACTTTATAATCTTTCAGTCTCCTTTAGTAATGATTTGGATGTTCTCATCATATAGTTTTACACAGGGTCAAAAGGAAGAGCAATTTTAGGCTCCATATGAAATTAACATCGCCCTTTTTATTTCTGAAAACTTTCTTAGTAAGTTAAGCATAAACCAAAACCAGTAATTCAAACAAGCTTAGCAGCATGAACTGGTTTAAAATTTAAACCTTCAGGCAAAGTCGGGCACATCAGGATGGGTGATTCTTATCACCTCCCACTTAGAAAGACTATTTTACTGAAACATATCAATTCCCAAGTAAACAAAATTAGTATCTGAACACCTTCACTTAACAGAAGTGTTATATCACCAGCTTGAAGGAAAAATAACAGTGATGTCATCATACAAAAGAGCAACTACACTACTGAATATGTAGCAATTCACTCAGGAGAAATACTGAGGTGAAAACAGCCAACAAGAAGATGGCAGCTCAATAACGAGCAAAAAAAGATCCAATGAAAAAATTCTTTTGCAATTTGGACTTTCACCATAGAACTGTACTTACATTATCCATGAAATTTGGCTTAAATCCTCCCTCCTGCTGTCGTCGTAACTCTTCCTGTTCCCTCTGGCGTAGCATCTCTTCTTCACGACGTCTGTGTTCTTCTTCATGTCTAGGGTATCATTCAAAATTATGTCAGCTTAGTCTCTCGACCTGTTCAGGCTTGCACACAGCCTCAGAGGTAACATCAAGCATATAAACAGAACTGGTCATTAATTATTTTTTACATAGTGTAAGGCACTAATCTACTCAACTTGATGAGTTTGAGTACTTTTGAAGTTCTCGTCTGGCTTTTTTACTGGAATACAGGGAATTTCAATATCAATACATTCTATACCTACTCTTCCAGCTATATATCAGTAAACACCTTAAAATATTTCTGTTTTTAAAAAGCCACAATGGATTAAAACTTTGACAGTGCCAAAATACACATTTTTAATTCTGAGATGCATTTGTGCTGATTTTTTATCTGATATTTATTGTGATATTTAACACAAAAAGTATAAATCAACATGATGATCAACAGACTATGTCTGTTTTCTTAAACTTTATAAAAGGCATTAAAACAGTTTTTTGCATGAATCAAGTTCTAAATGAAAAATTGTTTTCAACATACCAGAACATCATGTGAAAATAACTTCCAAAATCCCATGTCAGACTATAAGACTGCAATGCTATGATTCTCTATGCAGATCACCTACCCATAAAATTTAGAAGCCTGTTCCTATTACAGCAATGCTTCAATCACGTTAAAATAAATATGAAACAAAAAAATAGTCTAAGACATTTCTATGCTATTTAGAAATCTCAGAAATTTATAACAAATCTAGCAGAGCTGAAATAAGTGGAAAAAATCAAGCAACACTTGAAACCAATCTTTTATATCAGCATTACATTATCAGAAACATCAGACATCATGCTTTCGAGAAGCAAGTTTAGCTAACATATCCAAATTCATGCAGGCCTACAGTGGCTGCATGCCACACCTCTGCACAGTAGAAGACAAAATACCTCAATTGTATCTGCTTGCGTTTTTGAAGTTCTTGATTTCGAAGTTCTTCCAAGCGCCTCAATTCTTCTTGACGACGCATGAGATCTGACAGGATTAAAAGCATATTTAAATATAAAAGCTGTCAATCAATAACGTGGCAACACAAAAATCACAAAAATTGTTATTACTGTCAGATTACAGTTCTAACATTCAATTTTTTAAACAAAATTTTCAATGCATTTAACTCATCTCTTTCCATAAAGCTAAGTCTAGTACTTGAAAACATCCTGGATCTGTGGCTTACAAACACAGAAAGGTAGAAAATGGGCAAAGCCCCCAGAACAGGTTGCAGAAACAGAAGTTTTAAGTTCACAGAGAAAAGGGAAAAAAAAAACCTCTCTCAATCCCTTAAATCACATCCTGGTTTTACATCTAGGATACTGCATCAGTTTCTCACAATGCTGTACGTATACTGATAAAGTCACAATACTAAGGAAACTACTGCAAGACTCATGGACTTTTACACTCTCCACTACCTAGTGCATGGCACACATCAGAAAAAGAAAAGTCATATGAACTTCATGTGCATGAAGTCTGAGCCTCCATGAAGACCTATCACGACTCTGCTCACTGCAACTTAAAAATGACTAGTGTTTTGACCCCACAAAAAAGGCACAGCCATAGCCATTTAAGAAGCACTTAAAATGCCCTTTAAAAGGGCATAAGTCACAGTAATTACTTTTGCTGACCAGTCACATTATTGATTTCTGCCTGGAGATTGATACTTTCTTCAATAAATAATAATTTTACCATTTCTTAGAAAATGGCTTTGATTTTTTAACTATATAGGAAGGACATTGGCCACATGATACTATTTATAGAAACCACAAGTAACATCTTACCATGCCACCTATTACATGCCTTTTATGCTTTAGTTCAACTGTTCTGCACATTTTCACTACACATTTCTTCACTACACTAATTAAAATATCTTTTTAGCCATGCAAATTGGTTTCCTCATACTTGCATCAGCATAAATTATTACAACTTCAAATTTTACTTTATTATCCAAAAACTACAACAGCCAGTACATTCTGCCAAAATATAATGTATTTGTTTTCTTTTTGAACAAAGATGATTATCAGATATTTATTCTCACAACATCTCTGTTGACATTAGAAGTCCTTTTTCAAGCATATTTTACAGGATTGCTTTTCTATTCTTTCCTGCAAAATTAACAAATTTCACACATATAGACTAGGACTACATTGAAGATTCACTCAAATCACAGAGTCTGAGAGCTGCTTCTTTCCAGCTGTGCTTGCCATAGAAGGCCTGGCCACTGGTGTTCTGATCATTGGGCAGTGTCACAAGCACACTTTTTTTTTGCTTTTAAATAACCTTTAGGTTATTTCAGAGTACAAGTGTACCTTTCCTTTCAAATTAACCTTCAGCATGCTTATGGGTATTACTGAGATTAAGAACTAACCCATTCTGTAACATTGTCCACTGTGGGAAAAGATGTTTCTTTTTCAGTTCTTTGTTCTTTCAAATTTATACAGCATTTCCTATTTCTTGTGCCTGTGTGCACAGGCACAGGATTTCCTACTTTCTCTCTACCAATATAATTTACGGTCCCCTTTGTTCTTAAGATGTAGCACTCTACTTTGTTCAGTGTTCTCCTAATTTTTCTCTATAGCATAGCTTATTGCCTTTCCGGAAATTGTTAGTATGTTAAAGATTCAACACAGAAAATTAAGATTCAGTATCATTTGACAACTGCCAATCTTGGCAGAAAGCCTTACTAGGCCCAGTGAAAACACAGCTATAGAGGTTCAAACTCCACACAGGAGCCATTCATATTAGAAGACCTGTAATGATGGTAATTCTTGACTGACAGGCCCTTTCTCTGAACAGAAAAAATCTGCACTAAAGCAGCTGTGGGAAAAAAAGAAAACAAATAGAGAGCATTATTATTAGCCTCTGCACTTTCTTGTGCTTATAAAAGGGCAAGGTCTTCATTTTACCTTCAACCTTCTACATAGCAGACAGCAAAATGTGAAGGTGTTCTCTCACCTCAGAAGTAAATCCTACAAACTGGAATATCAGCTTCACAAAGACTTTTAAGCAGTTTAAGCTGCTGATTTTTCAGATTCTCAAGATGGAATATAAATGCCAAGTTTCCATATAACTGACTAAAAAATTAAGCTTCTGATAAATTCAGTCATGTTTTCCAGTGTTTTCTTAATCTATTTAACCATTGTTATGAGAAATATTTACAAATGTTTGATGTATACCACCAGTACATAGATGAGAAATACCATGCAATTTACTTACACACGCAAACACGTATTCTGCTTTACAAATTACTTCTGACTCAGTCTGTCAAAATATGACACTTAAAAGTGAAAAATTACACATATCAAAAGAATTAAATCTACCTTCAGAATTAATATCACAGTACAAAAACCTGAGTACTCAAACCAACATGTAGCTCATGAGAGCTACAGTCCTATTAGCTCTCATGAAGCAGTTTCAACACAACCTACACCTGCTAGAGTACATGGACCAGTAAGCTCATCTTTCCTGTCTTCTTAACTCCACAACTAAAACATGACATTTTATATTTTATTTCATGTTTCATAATGACTGCTTCAATACATCTTTAATTTTGACTTCGTGCACCAGGGATACAAAAGTATTAATTCTATGTTCTGGTGCCTTAGAAACTTCACTGCATCTTTCTACAGCATCATGTGATGCATCTCATTAATATAATCAATATTCTTGGAATGGCATGAACTTAAACCCACACTGTTCAGAGCAACAAGAGGAAGCTAATCTTTGAAAATAAATGCAAGTGAAAAAAACACCTTATTTTCATGCACAGTGAAGCCAAAGAATTAAGAAGATTAAAACAGAGGAATACTTATTAATCTGTAGATCCCTGAAAATTAAATGTCAGCAGGCAACTAAGAAGAAACCTAACTATTGTAACAAAATTCTAAGTTTATCTGGTACCAAATAGGTACTCTGCGAACCAAACTGTGAGAGGGAAAAATCCCTCCCCCTACACTAAAAAAAACCATATTTTCTCACTGGAATTCACACATATATTCATGTTTTAGTGGCCCTTTAATGGAAGGAATGATACTCTCATTTTTCATATAGAACTGGCATTTAACAAATATTGAAAAAGCAGAATATCTTTTCCTTCATGTTGTCCTTAAAAGAAACCTTAATATCCAAAAACACATGAAAGATGTTTTCCCATGTTTCACCATCAATTCTTTTTCTATCTTAATGAAGAGGCCACCGTAATCTTCTCTCAGTTTAACATGTAATTAAGACATGAATTTAGGACAAAGTAATCTCTACTCTTGCCCTCAAGTACAGGCAACAGGTGAATAAATTCAAAGGAAATTAAAGAGCATAAATTCTGGAACTGGATTATAACACTGTTAAGTATTAACGATTAGGTAAGTCAACAGTAGATTTATCCAATCTGTATCTTAGGCATGGAACTACCTTTACAAATGTCAGTCACACACACAAAATTACAATGTGTGTCTAGCTGCCAGGGGAGGGCTGTACTGTATTGTCAGCAACATTCTTGGATCATATTAACATGCACATTCCTCACCTCTAATATACACCTGTGCTTACAAGGAAATTAAATGCTTTTAACAGTTTTTCTTGGAAAATAAACCAAGAAACAGTTGTCATTTCAGGTGCTGCAGCAACTATCTGGAATTTCAACACAGTTTTCTGTTTTGAACACATATGTTATATATATAACATATATATATACATGTTACTACACCTTCTATAAAACCTTATGCTCTTTATGTTATTATGTATTATGTTTTTATGTTATTATCTTCTGCACAAGACCTCATGCTCTGCACAGAACCTCAGAAAAACAGCATGGCTCCACACTGCAAGCACATGTTCCTATTTCAGGAAAAACAGGCTAAGTAAACTTTTTCCTCAAGATAAATTTAGATATTTAGATAGAAAGTGAAGAAAAAGAGACTTAGACAATCACCTCTTTATCAGGTGCTTAATTTCTGCAAATCATCAAGGAATATGTGCATAGAGAAGTATTCCTTTTTCTTAGTTAAATGCATTTAATTAAATGGTGACCAGCAAAATGTCCAAGTATACAGCTCAATATGCTACACAAAAGAAAAATATCTGTGACAAAACAAATTTAATACTAGTAGATTATCTGGTTTTACCTTGCCTCATCAGCATTAGCTGATGCTCATGTCTAGCTGCTTCCATTTCTGCCTCAAGTTTCTCTTTGGCTTCTCTAATATTCCTGTCAACCTGTTCACGCTGCTGCTTTTCCATCTCATCAAGAGCCTTCCACCGCGAAGCATACTCAAACTCAAATGTTCCAGGCTGAGCAAAGCGTGGAGGCTGTTCTCTTTCCCTAATAAAAATTTTGCAGTAAAAATGTACAAAAGGACACATTTAGATCAACAGCTGTAACAGCTAGAGAATGTATAAATAATCACTTCAAGTGCAGATCTCACTTTTCATTAACCTGTCAGATGACTACATTGTGAACCAGACACAGCTTAGATCAGACATTAAGACAAGTAAAAAGACAATTTTCCAAAAATTGCCCAAATAAAATTTCAATTTATTTAATTATAAGATAAAAATTTGTATTGACATCAGTACAAAAGACTAAGCTGCAACACTAGATTAACAGTGTTCAGCCTTCTATATCAAGTAGTCAATTCACTAAACCAGTTATTTAAATAAACATAAATGCTTACTAGACAGCCCAGAATATTAGCCAGAATCTGTAACCATTAAAATGAGCCTGCATTTCCCATTCTAACACTAGTACTGTACCTACCAGTGACAAATTTTTAAGAACTGGTGCTCTACATTAACAACATAAACATTTTAGATTCAAACAACATGAATGGCAAATTACAATACTAAAAAGTAGTATTTTCAGAATAGGGGTCTTTTATCTCATGATTGAGATTCACTTTCTCATGTCATGCTCCAAGTTTTACCTGAACTGTGGAAGCTGCAAAGATTTACAAGCCAGGGAGGCTGCAAATAGTTCAGGGGCTATTCAGAGAACATAAAGGCCTGTGGGTATTCTAAATCTCTGCAGGATTAGACCACACCTCTAATTCATAAAAGGCTGTAGTTTGCTAGCAACAAGCTTCCACTGCATGCAGTGTAGGCCAAGAACCTCTCTACTACAACAAATGCACAGAATGTTAAACCAACGAGCCATGTCTAAATTTTATTATGATTAGGAAATTTGGAAAACCCTGTTTAGTCCTTTGAAACAAAACAGCACAACATACAGAAACACTACCTCCTGCTACACAAACTCAAAAGTTTAATTAATTTAATTAATTAGTGTATATTTACAAAGGCAACTAAGTGCATAAATCACATTTTATAAAAAAGGCTAACCACAACTTACTTGTGGTACTGTTGTGTTTTTTGCATTAGCTTCTCAGGGAGTCCATCCTCATCATCAAATTGCTCCATTGGTTCTACAACAACAGGTCGAGGTGTTCTGGGAAACATTTTTAATTTAATAACTGAATCATTAATGAAGCAATTACAACTCATTTTAGCATTTTGAAGAAACAATCCAGAAAGCTAATATGTAATTCCTGTGTCTTGTCTTAAATCACGGAATTCCAATGAATCCCAATCTTAAGAATTACCTTCAGAAAATAATTGTTTCTATGCCCAAATCCAGCTATTCAGCCTAGAAACAACAATTTACTTGACACAGTTCTGTGTCTTTACTTTTTTTTTTTAAATACCAAAACCATCTATCGATAACTACGAAATATTTAGGAAGGAACTACCTTTCTGTTTTTATCAGTGAGGCACCAGAGGCCATGACTTTCTGGGAAAGCACCAAACCCAAAACAGAGCAGCACAACCTATTCATATTTTTACTGACTTCTGCAACTAGTTTTGCTTTAGTTACTCTACAACTGAAAACAGCTTGATAATTTGGTATTAATATTACAGTGATAATAAGAAAAACATTTCTGTTTAAGTTATTTCAAATCCATTATTGGAACAACCATATGCTCACAAATTAGAATCCTAAATTATCTCTGAAAAACAGCTTTCTTGATACATAGTTACCACAGGCAAGCATGAGCCAGTACTGCCAAAGAGAGCGACTTAAGAACTCTGAGTAGTGTAGAAAGCTCTTTGCATCAGTCTTGGGAGCAGAGATTACAAAACACAGAGCACTACAGACACAATTTTCAAAACACCAGCACTCATTTGTTGTGCTCCATGCCTTCATTTCACTTTGCAGATCTTCCCCTACTGTCCATGCCCCTCATGAGAAAAAACAAAACAAAGCAAGACAGAAAAACCAAAACCAAACCAATGACTCCCCCCCAAAACTAATGTTTTGAATGTCTACTTTTGATACATTTAAACAGGAACTGAAAGGTGTTCTGATCAGGCAAAGAGTTTTCAGATAAAAAAGGTAAAACTTTAGACTCTGAAGCAAAACACAAAGGTAGATGGTAGCAGATTCATGCTAATCACCTTTGCAACTGTACATCAGGGAACAAGTCACCTGAGCAAGAAAACAATCAAGTGCTTTTTATTCACTCAGGCCATGGTTAGATGGTCATTTCAATTCAACTCATCTATCCAGGCGGTAAAACAGGAATACTTTCTCCTTGTATCTCAGCTTCTTTTTCCCTGCCACATATCTCGTGCCAAGAATAGCACTCATGTAACACTGAACTACATTGCTTCCCTTGTTTGGCTCGCCACAATTCCATTAAATTACTAATGCCAAGAAAACCCAGGGAATAAGAATAAATTGCGGGCAGCTCCTCGTAACAGTAGAGATGTGTTCAGATTAAATTCCCTATGTAATTATGTAACCATCTAATCGGTTCACCAGCACACAAGATTTGGAGTTCCAGACCCCTTATTCACCTGCCAACATTTTCTCCTGCCTTATTCTCTGCTGGACTTGACATTAGCAAGCATCTTCCGGTGCTTGAACAGACTGCAATGGACCCCCCATACAAATAAATACCTTTCATTTGTTTTAGCAAGCACAAGTGGCTTATGGAAGTATCATTAAGTTCTCCAGCACAAAAAAGAACAGCACAGCCAGGGCAGGAAAATAACTCCAAGCCCAATTGAATGGCATCAAGTTTTTCATGCTGTGAAACCACACCCTTATTTTCCCAGTGAGAATCAGAAAAATAAAAAATAATCATAAATATGTATCATTTCATGCAGTTTTTAAGAAAGCATTTGAAAATGTCACTTGTGACTGTGTAAAGTACAGCAGTTAACAACTCTCTTTGGCAAGTACAGAAATAGGAGATGCAAGAGAAGTGCTGCTATTTGCAAGCCTGCTTGTCCTTGAAATAGACTGTTTTCCAAACATCACTAGTACAAACCTCTTCGGAATCTCAGTCTTCATTTCTAAACAGCAAGAAAATCCTGGCCTTCTAAGCCACAGATACTTTTTGAGATAAAAACACTTTCTTTAGTCTACAGAAATACCAGCAATGTCATGCACTGTTTTGTTAAGAAACGAAGGAATATTATTCTGTTATTTTGTTACTGAGATAAGGAAGAGTGCAACCAATGAAAATAAAGTCTCAACAGAAAATGCCTTATTATATAGCGAAGGAGAAGAAATATTGCATATGAACAAGAAAAAAAAACAGAATTTTGCTCTCAGACTCTCATATGGTAATAAGAAATCTTATAAACAGTAAGCAAAAAAAGATGGTTTTCTTTAAAAAAAAATAAAGAGTATTTGTGGTATTCATGCAAAACACTTTAATTTCTAATGTCATGGCTTTCAGATTTTGAAAACAAAATAAGAACTAGGGAACCATGAATGCAATTTTTGCTCACATCAGGAAGATATACTCACAAATTCAAACAAAAACCTGTGAACTTACGTTGTAAGCAAGAATGCCCCATCACTGCATCTTTCTAGAGCTTTCCGTGCTGGAGGTTTTGCTGCAAACTCTACAAAACCCTTCCCTGTAGCTCTGCCACGATCATCCACTACAACAACTGCTCTTTCCACTGGCCCGAATTGTGAGAATGCTTGTTCCAGGAGCTCATTGGAAACCACAGGTGACAAATTCTTCACAGTTAAGGCAGCTCCATGGGTAGCAAATCGAATTCGAAGTGGTCTGCTCTTCAAAATAGTACCATCAAGTTCTGCCTTTGCTATTTCAGCCAGGGTCCTAGATTCCTTTATAAAGATATAAAATAATTTATATCTTTTATTTCAAAGACAACAAATATCACTTTTGTGTGCCCCCCCCCAAAAGTAGCAAAGTTGTTTTCCTTCACTTGAGCTACTGGCACCAGGATCATTCAATGTTTTTCCCCCCAGACAAAAAAAAACAAACCAAACCAACAACAAAAAACCCAACAAAGTCCCCTGTCCTCTGATTGAAAACATGCATTCATTACCCCTTATGGTTTATTCTAAAAAACAACATAGGCACAAATTTTTTGTTGCAAATTAGAAGACTTAATGGTGCAACTACAAAGGTTTTGAGTAGAGTTGAAAACCTGATGCTTTTCACATTTACCTACTCAAATGCTTATAATTCTGCATCCCTAGCCCCCCACAGCTGGAAATGGTATTCAAATATTACACTACATGATCTAAGGTGTTTTGCTTTTACGTAAGTGAAAATATCACACTTGGTCTCAATAGATGTCCAATTCAAATTTCATGAACAAATGATGAAATTACCTTCTTTGCTCATATATTCATTCATCTCACATTAATGGGCTTTCTCCACCCACATCCATGAGACAGTGTAAGTCAACAACTACCTTTTTTCTCACTTCAAAAATCTTCACCAGGTTTGATAGCTGCAATCCCTGACATTTAAAGAAATTCTTTATCTTTCTTCACAGTTCAACTGGCTAGGCAAGCTGCTAAAATATATACATATATACACACACACATATATACATACACACATACATATATACACATATACATATGTATGCATGTGTGTATGTATGCACGTATGTATATGCCCTAAATATAATGGAAAAGGGAAGTTCACATAAAAACTCAATCTAATCTCTATTACACACAAAAATGAGTAACGAGATGCAAATATATCTCACTTCCTCCATAAAAGTGCTATTTCAGGCCGGGGAATTCTCAGGGTAAAAGATGTATGGCAGAATGCCACAAGTATTTTAAGATGTCAAGCAAAAAGAAAAAAAAAAAAAGAAAAAAAAAAAACAAAAAAACAAAAACGAATTAGTAAAATATATTGAAAAATCATAACCAGACACGTAAAGCACTTTAAAGCTATTCCCAAAATGATACAAATCTGTGCATTTTAAACAGAGCAATCGTGAAAACTAATCTCGCACACTAAATTACCATTTAAATACAGTATCAAAAGCTTTTCGGATGATTCCCTTTTTTGCATGCTTAACTCGAGCATGCTTAATCAAATATTGTATTACCCCTAAAAATCTAGTCTTATCTGGGCACAAGTAATTTAAACAACCCGCGGTGTGCAACCTTTTCAACTCCGTGATTTTATGTTCTGTGTTCACGATGGACGAGCAGCTGTCTTTCGAAACAATCCTGTCCATTCTTTAAAATTAACTGTATTAAGTGCCGTGGGGTAAGGCGGGGGCCGAAACGCCAGGGGCTAGTAGGACTACTTTGATGCAGGGGGTCTGGCTTGGATGTGGAGCAGCGAACAGGGGAGGGGGAAGAAAGGAGAGGCGGAGGGACCAGCGCTAGCAGCGAGGAGGAAGAGAATGAGAGGCAGATGCTGCCTTTTTTCACACCCGCTGAAAAGGAGGGGAAGGGGGCGGGGGGCAGGGGACCGAAGCCTCCTGCTTAGAGAGACAGCCCCAGGGGCCCGCCCGGATCCTCACCAGGCGGATGAAGCCGAAGCCACGGTCCCGATTGATGAAGACCTCGCTGGGCTCCCCGTAGCGCTCGAAAAGGCGCTTGAAATCCTCCTCGGTGATATCAGTAGGCAGATTCCCCACGAACAGCCGGCAACGCTGCGTGTAGCTCTTCTCGCCAGGTTTGAGAAAGCTCTTGATATCGATGGTGAACCCAACCTCCTGCTCCTCATCTCCGCCACCTTCTTTGCTCGGTGCCAGAGCCATGGCCGCCGCCGCCTCACTCTCCGCTTCTAGGCCGCGCAATCCTTTCAGGTTGCCGCCGCCGCCACCCCCCACCATTCCCAGCGGCGCCGCTGGGGAGCTGTTTTCGATCCGCACTTGCTTCAAGTTCCTATTCGCGGCCATATCCGCTCCTTCCTCGCGGGTTCTCCCTCCGGGGACGCGGAACCCTGCTCGGCAGCCGCCGCCTCCGACCCTCAGCCAGTTCAAAATGGCGCCGCCGCCAACCCCGGCGAGTCGTGCCGTCCCCGCGGGAAGCCCCGCCCCGGCCCCTCTCCCCCTCACGACCGCGCCGCCGCCGCCGCGCCCCCTCGGCCCCGCCGCACGGCCGAACCTGCCCCGCGCCCACGGAGAGCCTTCCTTCCCTCCCTAGGGACAGATGCTTGCCCGCCGCCGTGTTGTGTTAGAGCAGTGGTCTCCTCAGGCCGCCCCCAGGCAGAGGAGCCCCTCGCTGGGGTCTCTCCCGAGGGAAAGGCAGCCGGGGGGATGCCCTGGGAGTGTCTGGTCGCTGCGGGAGAGGGACGCAGGCGTGACACAGGAGACGCTGGGGCGGCGGCGGCGGGGACAGCCGAGGGAGTCACAGAACCACAGAATCAATCAGATTGGAAAACACTTCTTGAGGTCATCGAGTCCAACCTGGGGCCCAGCACTGCCATGTCAATCAGACCACGGCACTGAGTGCCACGTCCAGTTTTTCCTTAAGTACCTCCAGGGAAAGTAATTTCACCACCACGCTGGGCAGCCCAGTGTCTAATTACTTCTTCTGTGAGGAGATTTTTTTCTTGTTATCCAACCTAAACCTCTACTAGTGCAACTTGAGGATGTCTCCTCTTATCCTGTCACTTGTTCCCTGGGAGAAGAGGCTGACCCCAGCTGGCTGCACCCTCCTTTCAGGCAGTTCCAGAGATTGATGAGGTCCCCCCTGAGGCTCCTTTTCTCCAGGTTAAACACCCCCAGCTCCCTCAGCTGCTCCTCACAGCACTTGTGCCCCAGAGCCTTCCCCAGCTCCGCTGCCCTTCTCTGGACACGCTCCAGCCCCTCAATGTCTTTCTGGCACTGAGGGGCCCAGAACTGAGCACAGCATTTGAGGTGTGGCCTCAGCAGTGCCGAGTCCAGGGGGACAGTCACTGCCCTGCTCCTGCTGGCCACACCACTGCTGATCCAGGCCAGGAAGGACTGTCCGGGCACTGCTGTGCAGTGTAGGAGGACCTGAGGACAGACAGGGCACAGAAAGCGAGGAGGTGTAGGAGACAAATCTGAGAGAAGAGAGGCTCTGTTACACAGCTTCCAGGGCAACTTGTAACAGAGCAATAGCTTTCATTATAAAGGGAGAAGCTTGCTTCTGAGAGGTGAAAAGTCAAATGTTTCCTTCCTCTGGCATACCCTCTTATAGCAAAGACTATGGATCTCCCTCATCTGCAGCACCAGACTGTGATTTGCTCTCCTGCCAGATTCACAGCTGCTTGGTTTGGCTTGTGTGCTTCAAGCAATAGTACAACCAGTGCATGGTTTCTCTGAATTATTTGTTTCATTAATACAACTCTAGCACATAAAGTCCAGACCATCTTTTGAGGGTAGTGGTCACTTCAGCTAGTGTGAAAAGTACTGTTCTTTGGAAAAAGCAATATCAAGCATGACATTCAAGAACAAATTAATTCTACTACAGGTGTGTTGTTTGAGGGTTACTTTGTCTATTGCAGAATATTCTAAGTTCCCCTGTCTTATACCACTCGAGGTACAACAAAGATCTGTCCCTTTCTTCCTAGCTCAGAGTTTGTTCAAGGACCTGGAGAAGACACAAGTTCCCAGTTTTATCAGTCCACCTCTTTCTGAAGCAGACTTGTAGGTGTAGGACTCCAAGCTTTCTTAACCAAGCCGATTTTAACTTCTAAATTCAGAAAATACAGATGATAGGGGAAGGATATCTACTCATATAAAAGGCATGAAGTCAGGTAGTGTAGGAACATGATGAAGGTGTTAGAGTAGCAGTATAGGATCCCTAAAGCATCTTGACTGTCCAAAGAACAATGCTTTGAAGTATATTTAGGATTCAATAGCAAGTGGTAAGACACAAGTGTTCAAAAAAGGAACCAACTTACACCAAACCAATAACTTTCTAAAATGGGCAAGCATGAAAAAGAGTGAAATATATGCTAGAAATGATGTGACTATACACTGTAGATGTGTACTCATCAGTAGAGAGGAAAAAGGAGATGCAAGGTAGTCTGGCTGTTAAGTTTTTACCAATGTGGGATAATAAAATTGTCATGGTTTTCAAACAGAGATTTCCAAAACGGGTCAGTAGTAAAAGCTGCAACCATTTAAATTGCAACCACAATTTCCTGTGTACTATAAAAATGTCAATAGGAAGAGGAAAGAGTGTTTACAAATTCCATATTATTCTTACTTTTCCTTAATATAGCAATACCTCACTTTTAAAAATTATAGTTTAGTAAAACAGAGCAACAAAATCCCACCTTCCAGAAACAAGGAAATATATCTGAAAAAATATATATACTTAATGTGCTCATGGATCCATACATTGTCATACATAATTAGATTCAGAGTACAACCATAATGCATGCACTTGTTTTAGCTTTTTTGAGAAGGAGGTACTTGCACATGCCCCATGGTCAAACATTTAAAGGTAACATACAAAAAGAACCTGATATCTGCTGCTTTCAGTCACTTCTCACCTTTATTTACACATCGCAATAATTTACTCATTCATCAGAAGAGCCCCAGACAGTTTATCTCCCTAAGTGCCCAAAGTCTTGATGCTTTGGTGACTTCTACACCTTGCCACTGACACCAGTTAACCAATAAATATTTTGAAAGGAGAGAAAAAGGTCCCTTAAAGTTCTTATCCCAATGTTTTCCTTCAGCTAGAAACATCCACTGAAATCTTTATGGCTTATTAAATCAAGTTCAGATCAATGAAAGGGATAAGGGATATCCTTAGGCTGTTCCAGCCACTCTCCATTAGTTTGGTATTATTATCTTTAATATTTTCAATATAGTTGAACTACATTAAAGTGATTTCAGGAGAATGGGGGAGAAACAGTTAGAATCACATCATAATTGACATTCATTCTGTCATTCTTCAGGGGTCTTATGGAAGCCTAAATTTATTCAACTTGGCATTCAAAAGGCCACAACAGGCAGCACTGATTTTGAATTAAAATAGTAATGAGTTCTTCATTTCATGAAAAGGAATTAAATCTCAAGATTTCAATGAAAATAATTTTGTTAAGTTTCAGCCCATTTCATTGCACTTCCTTTCTTTCCATTCCATTATTTTCACTTTTTTCCCCATTAATTTTTTTCACTTAATTTCAGAATTTATTTTTTTTCAATTTCATTTCATGTCATTATATTTCCTTTCCTGAGATTTCATTTCACTTCATTCCTTGATTTCTCCTTTAATTTCTTTTCCTGAAATGAAAATCCTTAATTTCATGAAAGGAAATGAAATCACAAGATTTCAAGCAATACAATTTAATGAAGTTTTGACTCATTTCACTGCCCTTCATCTCATTGTATACCATTTATTTGTTTTCACTTCATTTCAGAATTTTATTTTTTTTTCACACAAATCTTTTAACAAGCTTGGGGCTGCAGCTGAGGTGCCCATCCCTATGCATGGCCCTAAGCTGAAAGGTGTTGAGGCAGAAATGTTATGGCTCTGCCATGATCCTCTTGGCACGTGTTTTCCAGCTCCAGTGTTCCTGGAGCTAGAGGCTCTTTTCCTCTCTCAATCCATCTAAGCCTGATAGCACCTGGTCTCTGGAGCTGAGATGCTCATCACCATAGGTGGTCCAGATTAGAAAGATGTAGGAGCAGCTGTGGTGGGGCTGTGCTGGAACAGACTTGTCAGGGCTTCTCCAGCCCCAGTGTTCCTGAAGCTGTAGGCTCCTTTACTCGCTCAACCCTAACCCTAACCGCAGCCCTAACCCTGATGGTAGCTTGGCACTGTGGCAGATGTCGTCATCTCCATAGGTAGCACAGCCTAAAAAGTACTGAGTCAGCAATGTTGCCAATCTACCCTGATGCCCTTGCACTGCCTTTTTGAGTGTCAGTGACCCAGGAGCTGTAGGCTCTGCAGCTCTGAACCCTAACCTGAAACTAGCTTGTCTGCTGCCAAGGTCCATAGGCCATGGCTGGCCAGGATTCAAAAAGTGAGAAATCTTGGTACCCTTCCATGATGAAAATCCTCAATTTCATGAAAAGAAATTAAATCCAGAGATTGCAATGACAAATCATTTTGTGACGTTTCAGCTCATTCCTGTCATTCCAATTACATTTGTTTTCACTTCCTTTAGGAATTTTAGGGTTTTGCAATTTCATTTCATGTCATTATATTTAATTTAATTTTATTTCTGTCTTTACATGTACTGCCAGACTCTCTTTTCTTACTCATGTATTGTTTTGGATTATCATCTCACAGATGGTTTTTGTACTTCAATTTACTAGCATAAATAAAATATTCTGCATATGCATGAGTATCTATAGTACAATCAGTTTTATTCTATTGAGGAGAACATTTATTGGGAAAAAAAAAAGGAACAGAATTTTGAAAATCAGCAGTATTTTTTATTTTGTCTGCTGCAGAGCTGGGTTATGTTTGGTGTATGCTAAAGTGTTCATGCTATCAAGAGATTTGGCTGTATTTCCAAAACACACACCATCTAGCCATGTGCCATATGAGACAGAAGGAACTGTCCCAGCCTTTAATTTTCTGTATAATAGCATTACTTTTCTACCAAATATCAGTATCCTGCTGAATATCAGGAATGCATCAAATCTCTAAAAGGAAGCCGTAAGAGCTTTTTATGCTGCAAAGTTAAAAATGCAACACATCTTGATCTGCAAATAAAAATCTGACATTGTTTGTGGTTAGCTTTGTAC
The DNA here is from genome assembly GCF_001522545.3 of Parus major. Classification (NCBI taxonomy): domain Eukaryota; kingdom Metazoa; phylum Chordata; class Aves; order Passeriformes; family Paridae; genus Parus; species Parus major. The sequence goes on along the minus strand of NC_031768.1, from coordinate 71,433,335 downwards.
AACTTCAATGTGATTGCTCTGATACCAGCACTCCAGTGATGACAACGGTGATAGTGCTGAAACTGACTCCTCAAAAGGCGACTGTAGCTTAGCGCTCAACACATCTCCGGACTCCCAGGTTTATTTCCTTCTACTTCCTAAAATCTGCAATGAGTCACAGTTAGGATCAGTACTTGTAATTCAAGCTGCAGTGGTAGGTCATGAACAAAATGTATCAGGGAGCTCTAGAATCAAGAGGCAAATTAGGGCATGGAACAGGATGCTCTGTTCAAGAAGAAAAGGGAAACAAGGGAAAACACAAAATTCTGCATTGAAAAAGTAGGGAATGAGATAGGCAGATCGGTTAGATTGACAGCTTGAGGCTGGGATTCTATTCACAACTGCAAGGCGAGGGGACTGAGGCAAACCTCTGTGCATGACTTGACACAGCTGGGAGCTTCTTCTCTTGCTGTTACACACAGTGTTTGCCTTCAGTATTGCTCATGGCAATGTCTGGGCAAATTAACTTTAGGCAGGTATTGGTCTCCACTACTGAGCTTTTCTTACCAAGTCCAGTTGGCTGAAAATATTAAATCATACGGGCATGGAGGAAGAGGGGCTTCATACAACCTGAAATAGCGACGCGTTCTTTGTGATTGCCTGTGGGTGACCTCACGGCTACTAATGGAGTATGAGGAGAGGTTACGGGCTCGTGTCCTTGCAGTGCCATCTGGTGACAAATACTGGAATTATCACTGTAATAGAATAATTCAAGTGGAAATAAACATGACAAGCCTACAATAACACCATCTCTCCAGTCCCAGATGGACAGCACGACTTGGATTTTCTATTTTTAAACTTGGCGGGAAAGCTGCCTTTTTCTGTATTCTCTTCTTAACACTAGCAGAATTCAGCAACATTCTTTCATTGTTTTTACATGGATTGAAATGTACATGAATCACATTTATCAAAATCTGTACAACCTAACCTAATATGGTTAGTAGTCACCTAAATGTATGCCGTATTAAAAGATATTTTAATGGGAATGATGACCTGTATTTTGGAATTATTCATGTTTCAATAGTCAGTACTAGTGTTTGAAACAACATTGGTCTCAAGGAAACAAGGACTGAAAATATATGAAATATATGAAAATATATGTGTCTGTGAAAGTACTTGTCAGACAGACATATAGGTTTAACAAACGTTACGTGAGTTTTCCAAAGTTACTTTCTCCAATAATATAATCAATGCATGCAGTGCACTCCTTTTACAATATTTTTCACCATATTGTCTTTACCTTTTCTGCACAAGAGTGACAGTAAAGTACTAAGGCAAGCAGGAAGTTAGAGGCTTAAGGAAGCATTTCCTGAATATATTCAGCCCTTAATTTACATCTAAACAATCATTTGGTATCCTGTCAGCATTTGAGGCAATAGAGCTTTAATTGGTCATACAGTAGAATATGGTAGATGGCCACTGGTTAGGGGTTTTGTTCTCTTTTACTCCAAATAATCTCTTTTACAATTTGTAGCAAAATAAATTCCTTGTATTTGATTATTCAATTAAGCTAATGTATTCTGTAAATTTTCTTACATTATTTTTATTTGTTCACTGTATTTTTTCTTGTGGTTTTCCATTCAAATGGGGACATAAGGCTATTTCTCTGTGAATTGACTTACTCTTCCACAATGCCAATGGGGCTGAAAATGTTCTGTAATCTGAACAGTGACTGTGATCTTAAAAGCTAAAAGATATTTCTCTGTGGACTTTATATTTGTTTTCCAGTTCCAGGATTGAATTTTGTATTTTTCAAGGGAAGAAATTTAAACTGAATTAGGAATGTGTGAACTCAATTTTTCAGGAGTTTATCTAATACTTTTACCTAAACCTCTTTGATTTCACTCATATCTGTCAATCACTCTTACAGCTAGAGAAGAAATAGTATTTATAATCTTTGAACATTTTTTACAGGTCAAAATATTCTATCATCCTGAAAACTCAGTAACTTGAAAATTTTACCTAGAAAAAAATTAGGAAATTATGAAAAAATGAATTGGAATATTGTTTTGACACTTTTTTAAATAGTTAACTTTGATGATTTTTTTTTTAATGGAATGTGGTTTGTCTGTAGTGTAGCACTCAGGAATTTAGGAACTGCCATATTAGAGAAACCTCAAGGCCTCTCTTATTAATTGTACTATTTTTTTGACAGATAATTGATGCCAAACGTTTAAGGGAAAAGTGTTGACCTGTCTAGAAAGGAAATGTAGGAAGAAGATGTACAGTTTAACTGTTAAATAAAATAAAATAAAATAGCAAAATATATATAATCTCTAAATTGATACATTAAAATTGATACCAGAAAATTAAGTCTAATTTCACATTATGTAACAAGGCATTAAACTGTTTTTAACTTGCTAATAGTTGCTATTCAGTACTTGTTAGTGCAGGTGCATGTGTAAAATTATACCAGATTTTATATCAGATTTTAAACATTTTTATTTTTTTTTTTCCCCAAAAAAACTCTTTGTATCTAGTTTTTGTGAGTGTGGTCATGCCCAGCAGCACCACTGCTCTGTAGAGTCTCTGCTCCATTCTTTCACCTGACATTTCTTACTATCCCTGTCTTGTTTCTTACTGGAGGGTTTTTTTGAAACATTACTCTCCCGCTTATACAGTCACATGTAAATGGGATGGGGAAACGAATCCATCTGAAGGAATAAAGGGAGAGGGAGAAGAGGAGCAAGTGAAATGTTTAAGCAGGCATTGGTGGTTAATAAATGTGATATTACTGTTCCAGCCTCATCTCAAACAGTACCTGTTAGAGTTTTCCTGTTACTGGAGGGGAAGAAAGAAGCACTCCCTAAGGTACTAGCTCCTTCCGTGTCTGCAATTTGGAGGTATCCATCTTCATGAGCATGACAAAGAGTCTGTCCCTGTAAAAACCTCACCTAAGGCATTTGAGGATATCCTGCTACAGCTTAATGTTTTTCTATCCCTATGACAGCTATCTTTCAGGTAAGTGTTGCCAGCTATCTGGTACAACGTTCATTAAAGTGGACTTGAGCTGAAATTGTAGACTGGAGTAAATGAGACCTGAGCACATATTTCTTGCCCCCAATTCATCTTTAGATTAAGATAAAGTTACTTTTTCAAGGAAATAGCTCAGCGACCAAGGAGGTAGTTGATAACTGTAACACACTGAATCATGATAGCAAAATAAACAATAAAATTTGAACAAAAACTTTAAATATAGATCCACTTTTTTGCCTAAAGTTGTAGTCCAAAGTTGAGTGTCATAGTCCATTTTATCTCTTTTCAGACCAGAATAAAGAAGGCCACAGGCTCCCCAGTTAATCTCTCAAGCAAGATCCAATCCCAAAGTAAATGCAAGGGCAGTTTAGCTCATTCAGCAAACGCAGTAAACTGCTGTACATGCCTGAAGGTCAGGCAGCCTTGCTACGATAGTGTGATCTCAGAGAAAACCTCTTGCACTTCAAAACAACTCTCCTGCAGCCAGCCAGCTTCTATCCCTGATGGAATCTCGTTTAAGCCACGCAGCAGGGAACTGCTCCCTTGAGTGGCTCCCTGCACCAGTGACTGATTAGTCACAGGCTGGAATAAGTTGCTCCCACAGGTCCTGGTGGGGCTCCACACACTGCGACAGTTCCTGGGAGTCACTGGTTAAATCTGTAGCATAGCAAGATTGCTTTGCTGCCCAGCAATAAAGAAATCTGTTAGAAATTGTACTATCCCATAGAGAAATTTAAGACAACAGTACATCATATCTGCTTAGATAAGATACATATATCTTTTTGGTATGGGTTGTGGTGGTTTGTGTTTTGGTTTTTTTTCCTGGTATATTTTTTCCTAATATTAAGGACTGTAAAGGGGACTAAAGAAGGATTTCTGTTTGAATGTCAGACCAAAGGCAGATGCATGATGTGAACACATTTAACACAACATTCTGTGATGCAGCACAATTTATTTAAGTCAGTATTTTCCAAAGCAGGTGATAAAAGCTAGAGGCTAAAATCAGTAGAAGCATTAAGTATTTACTTCCTTCAAAAATAATGTCATTGTTTATTCAGGTGTCTATGAGACATACAGCCTACAAAGTCTTGATCTTCATAGTATCTCTGCACTGGGGATAATGTTTACTTACTTCACATGAGTAATGTAATGTAATATGAATTAACTTTTAAGCACTCTGAATTCTCAAATGAAGGAAATTCTTCAAGTATAAATTCCCAAGATTACTAGTGTGTTATCACACACAGAATCCCAGTTATCCTATGGCAGAAATGTGAGTAGGACAAATCCCCAAAGCAAGTGATGTTCATTAGATGTTCCAATTCTGAGAAAAATTGGGACACTATAGTCTTTTTTTTTTTTTTTTTCAGTAAGACAAAGGACCAAATGTACTGCTTGTAGGAACAGGACTAGAAAGAAAAATAAATAAATAAATAAACCCAACCTTAAAGCCAGATACCCATACAACAACTCTGCAAATCTGCTCACCTGATCACCTGGTGCTCACAGAGGCATCCTGCATGCAACCTCTTTTTCCATGTACAATATACAAAGAAGATCACAAGCAAACCCAGCCACCTAAAATGTTTGCACAGTGGGACCCACGTTCTGAGCCTAGATAGGCTAGGGATGAATACCTCTGTTAGTATATATGGGAAATGGCATAACATTTGAAAAAACTGTGATGATGCAGAAGCACCTGGAACTCAGGGTTCTGGAATGTCCTGTGTCCAGTTCCTCTGGACACAATCAAACCTGAGATGATAAGGTCACAAAAAGTCACTAATTCAGTTTGGTTTTTTTCATTTTTGCAGATGAACTTACTTGGTGGATACTCAGTGGAGAACAGCAAGCAACCAGAACACTTGAGATACTTTTTCTCAAACTAGCCCAATCATGGCAAACTATCCTGAGTATGATGAGTGCAGAACACAATGAGGAGAGCATCCTCAGACATGTGCACACACTTTCTAAGACACATCAGGTTTCAGTGAAGCCCTAAAATAGAGAGACCAGTTTGATGGAAAGGGAGGAGAGAATAGACTGCTCAGGGTCCAAGTGTGAAGGGATCTTGAGCTATCTCTGAGCCTGTGTATAGACAATGGGCCTGGTGAGAGAAGTTTGCTTATAATATCTCAACAACCTGATTACTTATACCAGAGCTTTCTGTGTAAAAAAAAAAAATATTCTTTCTCAGTATTTCTCATGGCTCAAAAAAAAAATAATAACCTCCTTGTATTTATTTTTACTTTTGTTTTCTTATTTAATCAAATGGAATCTTTATATGATTTGGTCCTGAACTATGTCACCTAAATATGGCTGGTGGCCACACTTGCACAAGGTACAACCATGCATTGCAGTGGACTGTAAATGGTTTTGCACTGGAAAGAATCTGAGCACAGGTAAAATTTGCCATACAGACAGCTACAAGACTGAATATCAGAAGTTGAGACTTGGAGTGCTGTTAATCAATTTTGAACCATCGAGGTGTATTATTTCAGGGACTAAACTGATTAGCACTGATTAGCTTTGGTTTGGTAACCAGTTGACTGATTAGAGAACAGATTTCCTCTTTTCAATTAAGAATAAAAAAAAAATTATGAAGAGTATGTTTAAATTAAGAGAAGATAATGCAAAGGAGATTTTCTGTGACAGTAAGAGAAAAAGACCTGATATTAGGGACACACAAGCATTTGGTGAGTACAACCATCACTTTATTATACTGAAGAATATCAACCTTTCCAAGTTGCATTGTCATATGGGTAATATAAGGAAGCTACAGATACTTCAATAATCAATATATCAATAATAGGTCAATAATAGGAACAGAAAGGAAACTAACTGGAGAACAGTGACATCCAGCCCACTCATTGAGACAAATAAGGCCATGTCTAGAACACAGATGATAGAAAACCAAATGCAACATATTCTGGCCTTACATGGAAGGAAAGAAGAAAGAAGATGCATGAGCAATGTGAGGAACTAGGATGTGCCAACCTGCAGTGCAAGTGCACTGGCAGGATGAAAGTCTTCATTCAACAGCATGGCAACATCACCATCATTTTTTCATGCTTCTGTTGTTTGTGGGAGATGCCTGAGACAGAGTGCTTGGATGATGGGGAGATGGTTGGTCAAAATACCAAAATACACTGATGGCTGAAGCTATTATCTCTGGCATGGGTTGTACACTAGTATCCTCCACACCATTCACTTCAGTGAATGTTCCCATAAAAGACAGAATGATGAACAGTGTTAAAAGGAAAAAATGCTTCAATCAGCACAAAAATTTGCTGTATTTGAGCAAGCAGCAGATCGAGCTGTGAGAAAGAGCTGGGTTATGCAAACAGAAAGAAATCAAGCTGCACTTGCAGGAAGTGACCAGGCTGAAGTGGAAATTCCTTCCATGTGTGAAAAACACGCTTTTTGTTATGTATATGGAAATCCTCTCTTTTATTCTACATCCCTATAGCCTCATATCATTGCATCTCTCTTATCTTAATCTCTCATCTCTTAGCAAATATGCTACCATAGGCTGCCTTTTAAAATACTTGTTTAGCATGAATAATCAAACTCCTTGCTTAATTACTTTATTTTCTGCTATAACTGGAGGCTTAGCAGAGGCAGTACATAAAGTCACCTGTGAGGAACCTAATGAATAATTGATCCCTTCCACAATGCCAGCATGTCCTGTTCTTCCTGAGAGTGCAGGCTGATTTGTTTTGTTCTGCCATATTCCAAGTCTATACTGTTTCTCCCGATGAACTGAGCTCACCACCCTACCACAGGGGCAGGCCCAGCCCATCCAAGGATCACAAAACTGTCAAAATAGAGTCCTGGGGACAACAGTGGCTTCATTCCTTTTGATGACTACGAGAATTGGATGCTATTTTAAAGAGAGTGCTGGTGCACTGTGGCTTTGCCCTCTGTGGAGGGCGTTTTCACCTCTGGGAGTACTGGAAAATGGTCATTGATGGAGCACAGCCCCGTATATGATGTTGGAAGAACACAGTACTGGAGGTCCCAGTGGTTCTCAACAGTCAAAAATGATCCACCTTGATTCCATATTAGGACAAAAGTTAGGGTTTAAGGCTACACATGGTATAGATAACTTCCAACACAATCAGTTTTAACTTGTTGGCTAAGTAATTGATTTACATAATCCTGTAGCTGATTTGCACTCAAGAAGAGAGCACTTAAATACTCAGAAATATATTATCTTTTTGATACATGTAGTAAAGAGATTCAGTCTACACTGATCCATCTGTTCACACCTGGAAATGTCAGGGCTGAGAAAGGTCCCCCAAGTCAGAATCCCTTCTGCCAACAGGACTGAACATCACTTACCTTAATGGCTACTTGGCCAGGATCTGCTCAGGTGTATTTAGTCTTACAAGACACTTATCCAATAGGAAATACACTTGAAAGACAATAATGTCATTTTACTCCTTCTTTTTCAATTTATGCTTTCTTTGGGGTCACATTCACCTCATCTTCAACAGAGGTGTTATACTCACCCCTGCCCATCCTACTGCCTTGTGATACCTGGTATCTCAGTAGCTGTATGTTGCTCTGAAAAATTGGTGGTGGACATGGCACATAATACTGGCTAGAAATTGATACTGTTGAAGAAGACAGCAGTTGCCAGAATGTGGGCTGAAAAATGCTGGGTTTAATTTAAAACTTTATTGCCAGATTTCACACTTTATACTTAGCAAAACTGTTTCTTGACAAGTGAACTTGCAGAAGACCATACTGTGCAGAATGGGTGAAAAATACACATAAATCTGTGAACACAGACTTCAGTCCATCCAGACAGTGTGAATGTTTAACCTACAGAAGAGTTGCCTGTGAGAAGCACTGTGTTTACTGTTATAAAACATTCTTTGTGTATTTCAGAATCACTCCAGGGAAGCCTATCCCAGCATCCTCAGATGCAAATAATTTTGGGAGTGTGATAAAAGTTTTGGTTATTCAAGAATTAAAAATATATATTCCATATTATGGTATGAATCTGCTACTTCTTCCAACATATGTTTGAGGATCAGAGGAATAAATAGTACAGAGAGGAAAACCAAGCACATTGCAGCAGTGTGGAAAAGGCTTATATTATACAAAGAAATACAGTAAGGCCATCAAAGACAACTCTTATTCTTTCTCTAAACTTGTGGAAAGCAATAGAAACTTGCTCTCCAGGGTAGCTTAAATGAATGGGTGAATGGCATATAGAGATCAAGCTTGAATGAAGTCTCAGTAAAAAATTGCCTTCAAAGATTACAGAGGCCTTCTTGATATGCAAAGTTATTTGATGTAGAATGACAGGAATTACATTAAAAAGTGGTTTGGAGATCATCATTACACAGTCAGCTAGTTGTGCTGCACAGTAAAATAATGATGAAGGAAGAACATTCATCAGCCTGGTTTTTCTTGGAGACTGAAGCTGCTGTTGTTTTTGTGGGAACATGTGTCCTGCCTTTGCATTTGTCCCAGTTGAGCTAGTTTAAAGATCTGTATGGAACCAGCCACAAAACTATCTATCTACCTACAAAGATACCATGGTAAATGTACCTAGTATCCCAAATACCAGGTGTTGCAGACAATGTATTTTTTAAGTTACACATTTCTTTTTAGTTACACAATTACAGATCTATTTCTACTCACCTTCCAGACACTGACTGGGAGTAACTGTAAAGTGAAAACAGTGGTTACTTACTTGACTTTTAAGTGGCAAAATATTGCATCTTCATTTACTCAGCTGAAGCTGGGGCATGTTTCCTATTTTCGTGATTATTTCACTAGAATACACTGTTTTTTACTGTAGTTAAATACGCAATCTAATTGGTTCAATCTTACCAATGGAAACTGTACTGCTATTGTTGCATAACTGTTGTCAGAACAATTAAGGTTTCATCAAAATTCCCTGTATTTTTTATTTGAGTTAATTTGTCTGACTCGAAAAGTTGGACAGACTAGTTCTGAATTCCAGATGATGGAGAAACAACCCTATTGTTGTGCAGCACTTACATATGGTTTAAAACTCCTTCAACACAAAATATTCAAGTTATAAAGCCACAATAGTGTGAGAGAAAAATACCTTGTAGTATCTAGATCCACTAGTTCAGAAGGATCTATTTCTGTCTTATCTTCTACCCTTAAAAGTCCTGGGAAAAATAGTTTAAGGGATGTTTTACCTAAACAGAACTGTAACTAAGAAAAACTATATGTAATTATAATGAGTGCAATAAGTGTACTGATCATTCATTGGAGTGTTTCCCTTTACCAGGAGAAGCCTCAGACCTGGTCCCAAATTTGTGCATAGTGGATCACCTTCCAGTTCAGATTTATATAGATCAAGCATGAACAAAGCACTGCATTTCCATCACACTACCAGAGCATTTGATACAGTCTCTTTTATAAAGGCTGTAATTTTTCATACTGTCTATAGGAGGCCAAAGTACGTTTGATTCAGCAAGAAGTCAGAAGTAGCTTGATAATAGCTGATCCAATATCAAATTCTCTAGGACCACCTTCACATTTTTTATACATTTGATATTTCGGAGTAGGTGTTGTGAGCTCAGGACTTTGCATCAGCTGGCCTCAATGTTTGTGATGCAATACTTTGGTTCTCAAAGTGGAGAATGACAGCAAGGTACCACAAGAATGACAAGGCTGTGATAATGCCGAAGATCGAGCACCTCCTGTCTAGGGTGACTGGGAAGAAGAGAGCAAGGCTGCCTGAAGATAACTAAAGATTAATTACATTGATAAAAATTACACCCCTGAGAAGAACCCGACATGCTAATATCAGATTGTCTCTATGTAGTGAATAGCTGGCACATGTGTAGAAATGCATTAGTCAAGGTCAAGTTTTGTGCAGGTTTTTCTTTGCTGTCACTTGTACAGAAGTTTGCAAACTCTCCAAAGAGAGGTGCTAACTACAGGAAGCCGAGCACCTACTTCTGTGCAGAATGTCTTTAAAGGTCAGAAGTTGGGTCTGCTCTCTACCTCCACTGACAATCAAGCAGAGGACACATGTCTTCAGTAATTACCTATTGTATTTAATTTGCATGGTGTGGTTTGGTTTGGTTTTAACTAAAGCACCTGAGTAACAATTCCAGCTGCACCATATAAAGTCTGAGAAAGATTAAAGAAACCAGAATGCTTCTGAGATAGGGCACTGTGAAAATTACTTAAATAGGGAGAGTTTCAAGTAAAATTTCCTTCTCATAATAGAATATGGTATATAGAAAGTTCACTATGTAATCTTAGGGTGCAAGAGAAGTTTTTGGTGTGTGGTAACTGATTGTATACTTGCCCTACAGCTCCTCAAAAACTGCTGGTTTTCTAATGGACATTTCAATTAGTATCTTCTATCCATATTTATTTTTCTAAATGCATAGTTTGCTTTTATTGGCAACAATAATTAAGAGCTACCATAAGGTCCTTAGGAACTATCAGGTGTCACATTTGAAAATCAGTTGATTATTCAATGTCTATCTTAGAATCTCTTTCTTAGCCTAACAACATGATAGAAAACCTACCTGATCTGAATAATGCATTTCAGAGTTTTTCTGGGATATTGAGAGCTAACTTTATCTAGGATAGGATTAAAACATAGATACTATATCCTAGTGCCTGCTGTATAACTCCTGCAAAAATCTTCTTTAAAAAACCCTCCGAGTTGTATTTAAAACTTAAAAAGCTAATTTCCAGTCATGTGTTTCTGTAGGAAACACTGCAACCATAAATTAGGTGTGACTGTCTGAAGGTGTGTAATCTCTAAACCTAAACAAGAAGTGTGAGCTGTGAGAGGAAACAACCACTTAGTGAAAGAACTATGTGAACAAAAGGATTTACAGATGATTTCTTCCAGACTAAGGCACATGAATAGCTCAGCTACAAAGGAGTACTATCTATGCATACCTCTTCCTGCTCTTGCTTCTGCTCTGAAGGGAGATGAGGATTCCTGTAGTCACTTCATTGTTTCTGAGCAGAGTCATCCCCTGAGGCCCTTCTGGGAGTAGATAACAGAGGGCTCTCAGGCACGTGTGTGATTCTTGGGCGTGACCTGTTGGGGCCTGCAGTTAGACTTCAATGATCCTTGTGTGTTCCTTCCAATTCAGGATACTCGAGGATTCTACTTGCCAGGATAGTGGAGAAGGCAGGTCCTGTCACCACTACTCCAGCAGAGAACCCACACCGGAATAGGAGTCCCCTGTCATGATACCTCAGTCCATAGACTTCTTCAAGGGCTAGAAGATGACGCCACACAAATTTATGCATGGTGCACTGGGATTAGTCAGAAAGGTCTTTTAACCTGAGAACTTGCTAACCCCCACTATAGCCTTAGAAGGATTAGGGAATCCTCTCAACCTTTGCAGGATAAAAATTTACAGGATGATGAGGATATCTTAAATTAAACAGAACCCCTGACAGTTCATGCTTATGTAAGCAGTCGTGAATCTTCAGTCCTCACCTGATGTTTAGAAGATGAACACCCCCTTTTTTCACTTCTCCACTTAAATACAACTATGTCTAAAGACCTTTAAATCCTAATCCATTATTCAAATGTTCATAAAATCGGAGCAACAGAATGTATTACTTTTCAGGAAACTAGAATGGTGTAAAACCTGTTGGTAAATGACATAGATAATGAAATAAGCAAAGACTTATTTTTGCTATGAGCTGCAGATGGTAGAAGGGCATCTTATACTGAAGATCTCTGGACAAAGAATAAAGGAAGTATGGGTGTTACCACTGTGGGAACCTATCACAGACCAGCAAACCAAAAGTTGTAACTAATTGTGGTCATGTAGACAGATGGTTAAGAGCAACTATTTGATAATGATGTAGATTATTAATTAGGCTTTTTATTTGTTGGGAAAAGAACACAATGGGACACAGACTGTCCAGACAGTGAAAAACTGTTGATGCAGCAGGAGAAAGAACCTTGAAGGAATATCCTACAGGATATTTTTAACCAACTGATGTGAAGAAATGTGAAGTAAGGAGAAAACCTTGGAAGAAGAAAATAGAAAATAGGAATTCCAGACTTTTGGGAAGTAAAAGTAGGCAGAAATTAGGGCATGATACCAGTTCCTCAATAATGTATATACACAAATGCAAACTGTTTCATTGTGTAAGAAAGACAGTAAATGTGCAAAGAGACCAACCTGGTTAAACCGTGAGTTCTTCTTAAACAACAAGGGAACACAGAGAAAGTGCAGAATAGGTCAAATTACCAGAAATTAAAATATAATATCATAAATATAAAGGTAGAAAAATCAGAGAGGACAAGACTCACAAAAAATATTTAAATACATTAGCAATACCATGCTAAGAAAATAATTGGCCCAGTGAACAATACATAAGAAAGTTATTAACAGATCTGATAGTTTAATGCCTTTTTTTTGTTTTTTTGCATCAGGTTCTACCATCAAGGTTAATTGCAATCAGATGGTAACACAAGACCTATTGCTAAAGGAGTAAGTATTCAGCCAAGAATAAGCATGAGCAGACTAGAAAATACTTTTGATTGCATGTAATTGTATGTAATATAAATTGTGTTTGCACTCTCAAACTGTCTGAGCCTAAGAAACCTCTGTCTAGGACGTGGGTGAAGTAGTTAGCAGCTAGCTTTAACAAATTCTAAAAAGTACTGAGAGCTTAGAAAAGGGAAAACATTTAAAATGGGGAAAGATAAATAACAAAATTATAAACCAATCAGTCTTCTCCTGTAAGAACACTGGAACAAATGACTTGTAAGAATCAGAAAGAACAAAAGTTATGGCTAGCATAAAACAAATCATAGCAAGCTAGTTAAATTGTTTTCTGTGTCAAATTAATTGGTTTTACAGATGGAGAACTGGTTGATGTTTTGTATACTGACTTAAGTAATGGGTTTGATATTCCTGTATGTGAGAGCCTGATAAATAACCTGGAGAAAGATGACCTGGATGAAACTACTGTAATGCAAATCTGCCCTAATAGAGTTTTTATTGACTGTTTGGATAGTGTATTAACTGGAGTCCTGCAAAGACAGGATTCAGTATTCTTCCCTATTTCAAAAGGTATCTGAGTAGTTAAATAGAAACCTCAACTTTGCACAAATATGGGAGAGATTTTAGTTGTGTTTAGTCAGGATTAGTATTTAAAAAAGTAAATCAGAGAAATCATCTGAAGGAAAAAAAAATATTAAATTCAACAGAGAAAAGATGCTACCTTCAGGCAAAAATAATCAAATATAAAATGGAGAACAATAAAGTGCTCAGGTGACTGTTCTGCAAAGAAGGATGTGAGACTCCTGTGGAGTGGATGGACAGTAGTACAGTCTGCTTAACAAAGGAAATAGACACACATTATATGGCTCTGAAGACTCATCTAAGGCAATGCCATGTCCAGTTTGTGGCTCTGAGCAAGGTCCTGTATCAACTAGCAAGAGTCCAGAGAAAACCGAAAGAATGACTTGAGTTGTAGAGAGTAGAGACTGGAAGAAATTAGGAATATAGTCTGTTTTTATTTGTTCTGAAAAAGGAAGAAATATTCAAATTAGATGTTAGAAGAAACTTTTGAATGTTGAAGGTATTGAAATGTTGGAATAAAACTCATGAGGCTGTAGAGGTCGTTTAAAACCAAGCTAACTAAAGTTTTAAAGAGCAGGTTGGGAATGAAAAATATAGAATTCATTTTGCCTTTGGCCAAAGCAATGGGCTACATGACCTTGAGAGATCTCTTTCAGCCTTAACATCCCATGTCTTCTTCACAACCTAATTAGTTCTATGAGATTTCAGCTTAGTGAAGCAGAAGATGGGATCACTTTCTGTTCTAATTACTCCACCTTTCCAAATTCTTCCAAATTTTACTCTTTTTTTTTTTTTTGTAACATGAAAGCTCTGATGTTTTCAGTTGTAACTATTCAGTCATAATATTTATTCAGTATCCTGTACATTAAGGATTAGGAAATCCTGTTGAGGCCTTAATTTAAGTCCTACAAAGGATAGTGCCAGAGTGCCTTTCTACAGACAGAAGATTATTGTGTTGTGGTAACTAGCTTGAGCTAGCTAGCTTAATACCATGCAGGAATGGAGCACAGATTGCTTTCTCAAATGGCTGAATGAATCATTTCACTAATCCATTCATGGCAGGAGAGTGAGAGGCTGATGTGTCACTTTGATACCATTTCCTCAAAAAGCAGCTGGAACTATTCATATGTGAACTGAGCCATTGTAACTTATTGTCTGCTCAGGGAATTTTTCTTTGAGCGCCTTATTACTTCCACAATTTACAGTTCATTACATAGAATATTTAAAGAATATTTTAGACCTTTTGCACCTAAATATACAGCACAGTAGTTGAAATGGAATTAGTTATTAATTCTCTGATCAGTATCTGAAGAGTGCCAGAATATTTGTCTGATGTTCTAAACAGAGCTGGCACACTGTCACATGCTGACCCCTTCTGATCACTCAGTGTGCACAGACTTCTGCAGGGTAATTAGCCATTCCCAAAGGTGTCAGATAGTTTCTTTTACACTTATTGCTGATGTCATTCTCCCTGATTTTAGAATTTATATTTGCAGAAGATACTACACTACTTCTATAATGACTGTCATTTTTACTACTCACAGTGGTAAGTTTGCCAGGAATAACTAACTGTTCTGGTACTTCACACTTTCTCTGGTACATTCTAAACTGTAATTTTAAGCAAATAATGACTAAGTTATTCACCTAAGCAAGTCCTTTTTCTCACTATAATAACATCATAGTCAGCACTATCACACTTTTGATTTCATGTTGCATCCCTTTGTTTCCACGGGATTCCGTTTGTGCCATACACAACAGATGAGACACTTCTAGCTGTGTATCTTGATAATCTCACCTACCATGACTGATACAAATAGTAGTGAGAAGTCCACTACTTTGCTGGTCATTACTTTTTATCTCTTTTTCATCAAGTCTTTGAAAACATTTGTTTCTCTAATGGGAAACTTGCCATTCCAGGTATCCCTTTTTCAATTACAAAGAAGAGTAGAAACTCTGTGTTGAACCCCACCCTACTACCCACCCAGTCTCAGATTCACACTCTGCTGAGGTGCACTCTTTCTGTCACACAGTGGATAAGAGTCCATGTGGATGCAGCTGTCACTCAACAAAGGAGCTGTCTCCAATACTGAACATTAAAATTTGTAGATGATACCTCTGGTGAAGTAAGTTGCTTTCCATACCCATACTGGTGACACTTTTCCAGTTCTCAGAACATCTTATCAATGTAAAAATGGTTGTGTTCTACATAGGTAAAGAGTTAAAAATATAAAAGCATTCAATATCATCCTCAGTTATTTAAAAATATTACTTTTCTTGTCTCCTCCTCTAGAGGAGGATGACAAGTTATTTGCAAACACGTACTATGATGTTAAAGGATCATTTCAGATTACAAAAATGTAATGACAACCAAAAACTTTGGTCTGCTGAGACCAGCTCACTTCTTCCTTACTGTTTAACGTTTCATTTGCTCCAATGACTAAAATTCTTAGAAACAAACTTCACCAAATCATACTACCTAGTCAAAACCTCTAAACCCAGCTTTTCATTATGGAATTAACCTTTTAAGTGATATTCACAGAATCACAAAATAGGTGAGGTTGAAAGGGACCACAATGGGTCATCTGGTGCAACCTCTGTGCTCAAGCAGGGTCATCTTAGGGCACATAGCAGAGAATTGTTCTTGAATATCAGTCTCAGTGAGAGAGACTCCACAACCACTCTGGACAATCTGTTACAGGGCTTGGTCACCTGCACAGTAAAAAAGTTCTTCCTTATATTCAAGTGGAAATATTGCCACAAGTCCACAGTAGAATTTCTACTTTGTTCGGTTTTAAACTCATTACTTTGTTCCCTGTAAAACCGTGCTCAGCTGCAAAATACATTGTGGAGCTGAGAGGTGCTATTGCTCACTTGTGCCACTGAGAAATCCAAGTCACATCGATGTGTTAAGGCTCACATCCTATTGTGTCCTCCAGTGAGATTGCTCTGGGAGTCATTTTCTGGGCTAACAGCTCCGTAGCTGATCACCTCAAGTCCTCGCAAATGGACAAGTTAGAAGCTGATCCTAGAGCTTTGTTTGTTTTTGCAGGAGATCCACCCCATACATTTAATGAGCACTGTAATTCTTTGCTTATCTTTGCATTTAGGTTGTAATCATGCTCCTGGCTTTTGCTCTTGAGCACTTAATGGTATTCTTGAGATCTGCTTTCTGCTCCTGTATTATTTCCCTGCCACTCCGTTAGCGGCACTTGTTTTTGACCAATTCACACCAGCCCTCTGCATGCACTAGAACATTCTTTGGTTCTTTTTAACTTTGTCAGTGGGCACTTGACTGACTACTTGATGTGTTAAATCCTTTGACAGCTCTGCCTTCCGGAGTTCAGTGTTTTCTTCCAACGAAAACCTATGGGTTTTGCTGTGGCCTGTTTGCATGTTCTACGGCTTGTTAAGAAATAGTAGGAGGAAATATTTGCAGCTATTAAAATATAATATATATGATTTTAAGTGTTTTAATTTCAAAATTCTGCTTTCAGCATCCACTGACTTCGGCTAGACACATCTTGGAATAAAGCTTGTCAACAGCTAGTAAGTAAAAGACATTGAGTATTTTGGAGAAAGAAGGTTAATCTCAAGGCAGTATTATTAACCTTGCATTTAAAATTAGTACTGTCCAAACACTTAACTTTCATGTTTCTTTCTCTGTAATGCAAGATACACTGGGTTAGCAATATTCCACTCCTGCATTTAAAAAGCCTGTGCTGTGCAGAAAATTTCACAGTGATCTTTTCTAAAAGGTTAGCTAATTCCCTTTTTCCTCCGCAGTATTTTTTAAGTGATGAACAGGGTTGAATATTTCACAATCACTTTTTACCAAATAGTACATAATTCCCTCATTTTATAGCAAAGAAGAGTAATCTCAGTTCCCTGGGCCAATGCCAAACACAAGAAAACTGCTACCTCAGCTGGTATATAACTGGGAATATTCAGTACATCAGCTTCTTAGTGACAATTGGAAAGTAAAAACACTACAACAGGAAAACACTGTCGTTTCTCTCTATTTTTTTACATTGATCACATTTAGTCTGAAACGTAAAAGTGATCGATACCTGAGAAAAACCTGCTTTAGAGTTTTTAGAACTGAGGGAATTGGGAAGGGTAGGAATTCTGTGAAGGTTCTGAACCCACCCCTGAATCAGTGAAAGAAAGAAAATTAAATCACTTTGAAATTATATTCCATACATCAAGAAATGTTTTTTACAAAAGTGCATATCTTAGAATAAACAAATAAAGGTTTTGACATTAATTTCATTTGTGTTACACAAATTCCTGTTTACTTCACTGCTTCTAGTTCTAATAAAATAGTTCAATTTTAATTCTGAAAGCATGACATTGGATTTGGTTTTTGTGACACATCACATTGGTTATTGTGATTATGATATTCACAGCAGTGACAGACTTGATAGAGAACTTCAGTGAATTCTTAATCCACCCATTAATCCACACAAAAATGTCTGAATTAGATTATTTTCTCTAGCAAATATAGACATTGTCAACAATGTAATTATTAATTTAAAATATCTATCTGAACTTGCATCTAGGTAACTGTAAAGAAAATTAATCCCCTTGATGTTTGTCATTGCAGGAAAATTAGAATTAAGAAAGGCAACCCAATTCAGGAGAAATAACTGGTCAACTGTTATTAACTGCTGTCTGTAAATAAAGCACAAGTTTTTCCTGCTATCTTTCTCTTAGAATTTAATCATGGTTGAAAAGCTCTCCAAAATTAGTAATTGATACAAACAACAAAACCAGCATCACAAAGCTGCTTAGAGGGAAATACAATACCTCTGTTTAGTCAGTGGGTTTCCCAGCAACTTTGGGTGTTGATTTGTTTCCTCCAGAAGAAAACCTGGTAACAGTCAGTTTTTTCTTGACAAAATCCCACTTATTTCCAAAGAAATAAAAAGATACGTGTTCTGAGGAATATAAAAAACCTTATTTTTTCTTTTATAGAAGAACAAGAAAGTGATCTTAAGTCTTCTTTAACAGGTCTACATTGTGAACTTTTCTACTTGATGTACCATCTACTTATGATAATCACATCTAAATAAACAGTAACATGATACTCATCAGTCTTTCTCTGACGAACTCATTAGATCACATGTATTTTAAGTGTCAGAGGACATTTTTCCATTCGTCTTCTGAATTCTAGCTAAACTACCTGGGCCCTATTATTGGAAAAAAAAAAAGGATATCCAGAATGGCTTTATTGACAGAAGGCCAGGAAGGGATGTTGTCTCTCCTCTGCTGATTGATTCTAGAATAGACCTTTGGGTGCCAAAACAACATAATAAAGACTTTCTCAGAATTATTTCCCATGTGAATTATAGTACAAGTTTAGGGGAAAAAAATTATTAAAACATTTATAGTGATGAGGAATCCATACAAAGGCTTGATAAGTAGTTCCAGTGCAGCCTGTGTCTTTTTTTTTTCTTCTTTTTGTTCTATCTGACCTCCACATTTAAGCAAAGAACAAGGTGCTCTGGTTCTACCAAACTTAAGTTTCCCAGGGAAGAAATGTTAAGGAAAGTTAGGATTTGTACAAAGCTAAAATCAACTGAGCTTCTTAGTACAATGGTGTCTGTCACTACGGATTGGCTTCATGACATCCAAAAGTTGGGTTGGGTTTACAATTAGCAAACCAACTACCCTAAACTGTAAATGGTCGCTTTAGTACTAGTCCACAACTTTGGCAAGTACAGCTGTAATAAAACTTCCCTACAGCCTCTTAATACGATATTCTTTATACATTTAAGGGTTATAATGGTCCTCTTGCCTACAAGACTGTGCTGACGAATCCTATTTCACTGTGACTGGCCAGAACAGAGCTCTCGGACTCTAAAGATGGTAAAATTTCTTCCCAGCTGATAAGTTTGCATGTAGAAATATTAAAATGTGTATTTGTTCCTTGCACTCTCTTACTGAAAGATGGTATCATTTTATGAGAGTGACATGTCCTTACAGATTAACATCATTAACATAGTAGCTTACAGTCAAAAGGGAGACCTCCAATTAAATTTTATAAATGCCTTACTGGATCACATGTGCTACACCTATGTACAGTGGAAAGTGACTTCTCATCTCTTGAGTCCCCACAAAAACTAAAGCAAGAGTTTCTGTAAATTGTGCCATCATAAATTTTGTTGCTATTATCAGTAGCCTATCAGGTATAGCGCAAGAAAACTCTGAAACTCGTTTCTTTCCCATTCCCAGATTGTATGAAGTACATTATTACATTAATTTCTGCTCTCTGATTTCCTAGTCATTTCCTGATGAATAGGTCTTCATAATGGGGATTTTGCACTAATTATCTCCAGCCATTTTACATTGTGTATGTTGAAGCATCTTTGTAGAGCAGCTTCCAGCATAGGATCTTTTCTCATAGGTGTGTTCACAGCTTTACTTGTTCCACACTCTTACTTCAGTTTTACCAACATAGTTAGAGAGTAAGTCTCATACTCAATTTTTTCAATCAGTAAAATGTATCTGTTGACATTCTTCCATTCCACTAAAGATCTCTATACTGCAGAGAGTTAAAATTTGTGGCATTTGGCATTGTAATAAAGGGATTTATCAGAAATTATATTTTAAGTTCAGATGAAACTTTCTCCTGTAGGTTACATGGTTTTAATCTTCCTTTTTTATGTGCTACATCAAAGTTCTACCCCTACCTGAGACTGAGGGGAGGCCTTCTCACGGTGCCAATCTCTTTCTCTCTGGTGACCAGTGATAGAAATTAAGGGAACTGCATGAAGCGGTGTCGGGGGAGGTTTGAGCTGGACATCAGAAAAAGGTTTTCACCCAGAGGATATTTGGGCACTGGAATAGGCTCCCCAGGGAAGTCATAACAGCACCAAGCCTGACAGAGTTGAAGAATTGTTTGAAAAATGCTCACAGGCATATGGTGTGATTCTTAGGAATGTCCTGTGCACAGTTATTGAAGTAAGTATATGAAATTTGGCAGAAAACTCAGAATGCAAAAAAAAAAATTTTGCATTCCAACTAGTCCCTAGAGCTCAGAGAGGCTTGGTGCACTGAGCTTAATTTCTGATTTATGACCAATTAAGCACTAAAGTCTGGTTGCATTCAGCAAGAACATTCACAAATCACAGATTCAGGAATAATGTAGTTTACCAATTCAACACTATAAATCTGGTCATGTTGAATAAGAACTTTCACAAGCACAGCTTCACAAATAGTGTAGTTTACTGAAAAAATAGGTCATAGATTCTTCTTGGATTACTAATAACTGCACTAGACTACAAAAATATCAGTGCATAGCTCTGTGTACAAGTGTTCCCAGGTAAGCTCCAATGCAGTCAGAGATGCAAATCTTACCACAGAGTTGTGCCTGCCTTGAGGAGAGGAAAGGGGCAAGCACATTGACTTGTCTGCAGAGTGGGGTTGTAATCTTGTCCTTCCATAGTGGAGAATTTCAAATATCAGTTTTATACTTCTTGGGCAAATGGATGAATGACTGTAGTTAAAAATCATTGGCTTCCTGTTGCTGCCATCGTAGATGTGGGGTGGGGTGACATCTGTTTTCTTATTTTCATATTGGTGGGTGTGGTATTTAATATATTAACAAGGGACTAATGAGGGTCTTTGGTTACCTTCATCAAACTGAGCTACCTATCTTGTGGCTGAAATAAACACATCACACACCTGTGGTACTTCAGTGTGCTCCTCCACGAGGCTGAGCCATCAGTGGTGGCCATCACACCTTCACCAGGTCTTTACTGCCATCGTTGTCTCCTCAGAGGAGGAGATCTAAACCAAGGCTTGCTGTGCATGGTGAAGGGGCAGTGAGGCTGAGGGCTGGCACAGGGACATGGGTGCTCTTCTGCACTTCACTGAGACATCATCAGGCTGAGGGACCCTTCCTTCAGCCCAGGCACCATTCAGTTGTTAAGCCTTGCTCAAGCCCAGGTGCAAGGTGAGCAAGTGGCCAAGCTTGTGGTTTTGCTGAATCAGCCTCATCAGTTCTCCACTGTCTCACAGCATCTCTATTTTGACACAACCAGTCAGTTCATTTTCCACAATGGCCAGGAGTTGGACTAGATGATTCTTGTGGGCCCCTTCCAACACAGGATATTCCATTATTCTATTCTATGATTCCTTGTCTAGCGATTAATTGGTATCTAATTGAGTAGGAAAACAAGCCACTTACCTTAGTGGATCAACTGTTCTCCAGCAGAACAATGACTTTGGGCTGGGTGGGTTGTTTTGATAATATGGTCAAGGTTAGGCATCTTGAAAATCCCATATCTTTAAAATGTGACATAATGTTAACAAAAAGCCATGGGGCAGAGCTCATTGAAATCCACAAAAATGTCCTATTTGTTCTAAAAGAAACCTTGAAACCAATGTATTTAACAGCTATGATCCATGACAACATATGCAACCTGTTGTTTCCCTCCCTCCCTCCCTCTTGATTTCTATTCACTGACCTATATTTGCAAAAGTGATAAGATGGAAGCTGGGACAGTATTTGGGAGGTATCCATGTGCTGCTGTTTTCTGCTATTCTCTAGATGTCCACCCCTGGCCACAGTGAGAGATGGGATCTTGGGCTAAACAAACCTTTGGTTTGACTGCTTTTGTTTTTATGTTCCTGTAAGTTTGAAAATTTTCTGTTTGCACAAGTTAGCTTGTGACTGATAAATTCTTGATTACATACATATTGATATGCTCCAGTCTGAGGTCCAAATTCTGTCATTATTCCCAAATGCCAAGAACTGAGAGCAGGGAAACAGTGCTGGAATACATAAATGTGAGAAGATATGCTTGAAGGGACTGAATGATTACTGAGATTAGGAAAGAATTGTAGCTGGAACGACGTTTCAAGAAATCGGGGACTAGGATATAAGCCTCAACTGTGCCAGGATGCGCATCTTCAAACTGGAAATTAAGATGTGAGAAAATGGAAGACTGAGACATAGGCTGCAGGGCAGGTAGTGGTGCAGAAGAAAGGGGAATGTATGGTCTTTTTGAACACAGCTCAGAACCCAGGATTCCTAAGGTAAAGAGACAACCTAACAATTTACCTTGTCTCTCCAAAATGATCAAGCTACACAGAATTCACGGATTGTATTTTTTTCCCGCTTTCATTTGCTACTGGCTTATGCCACCAGGATTTGTTCTATAAACTTGTGAGTTTTGAACTTTTTGGATGAGCCCCAGGGATGTAAATTTGCTTTAACAAGACAGAATTTCTGATGGTTGTTTTTCTGGATTAGTTAACTCCTAAAAGTAATTTGGGAAGTTTTAAAAATACAGACATTAAAACATTCAGAAAACAGAGAGCATTCAAATTCAGGTTACTTGTGAAGACTTAATTCAAGCTCCTGGAAGATACAGTCCTTTATCTGTGAGAGATCACATTCTGTTTGAACCACAGGGCATTTCTTACTTATTTCAGTACACAAGCTATCTAGAGCTCACAATAAGATGTGAAGTAGCCTGCTGATCGTATGACTCTTTGTATTTACCATTTCTAGTACAAAAACTACACAGTACAGTGACTGAGGCATTGGTTTCATGAAGAAAAAGTGTGTTCTTTGGACAGAAGAATATTTCCTGAACCACTGGATTATCTTCTTGTCTTGTTTCAATGGCTGAATCTCATTTAATTCAGTTTTGGGACAGGCGATGAGAAATAGGTATTTTTCACTTTCTGGGCACCCAGCCCCACGCTGTGAAGACTTTTCAGCTGCAAACAAAGTTGATGTCAGATGTGATTGCCAAATAAAGTGTAGAAATAAATGCTATATCCTTGACAAATGCAGCCGTCCAAAACAGGCAGCCAAATAACACATATTTTTGACACTAATGGTATGCTCTCTGTGTATAAAATGGGATAAATGCATTAATGTTTGTGAAGCTGTCATGTGCTAGTGATAGATGTCAAAGGAACTATGAAATCACAGAATATCCTGAGTTGGATATTCTATGCAACCCATGAGGATCATAAAGTTCAACTCCTGACTGCACACAGGACAACTTAAATCATGTATCTGAGACTATTGTTCAAATAGGTGTTCTTTAACACCTACAGTCTTGGGGCCAGAAGCACTTCCCTGGAGAGCTTGTTCCAGTGCTTGACCACCCTCTCATTGAAGAACTTTTTAATATCCAATCTGAATTTGTACTAATGCAGCTTGAGGGTAGGATCACAGGGTGGGGATTTTTGAGCCTGAATCACCATAAGCTGACAAAGTGGGACAAGGAGCAGCCCGTTGAGCTGAACATAGGAAGTGGGACACAAGGATAGGAAACAGCAAATCCAGAGAGCAGAGAAGGCAGTTCCTAAAAGCCATGTCACAAATTCTTTGTGATTTTAAGAACTGGCCTTTTAGAACTGTTGTTGCGTGGGGATGTAGGGAATGTTGCACTTCCTAACCTGAAGGCAATACACTTAGCAAAGTTTTTATTGTTTCAATTATATTTTCATGTATAACACATTTATGATGAGCAAGAACGGTTTAGAACTAAATGAAGAAAAGTTGGTGAAAGAAATTAGAGTTTTAGAGTAAGAGCAAGGGATTGAGGGAAGGTACCTTCAGAGATGAGAAAGTTAAAAGGAAATTATGGACTGTTGAAAGATCACAAAAATAAAAAGATCACAACAGATTCAGCTCTGTGGGTGACGGTGTACTAGTGAGGGGTCTGAAATTGAGGATAAAGCATTGTTATTACAAACAAGGATGAAAAAAACTGTGCATGTGAAAAAGAGGCTGCACCATGATGACGTGTTTAAAGAGCAAGAATTTTGGTTTTCTCGTCACAAGCCCACGTCCAAGACTGTAGTATTTTTAATGGCAGAAATGGTCAAGTCAGTCAGGAGTCTTATGAGAGTGTTATCACAAAATCTTTTCTTTGTGGGAAGTAGAGCTGCAGTCTTCCCATGTGCAAGGCTCTGTGCAGGACATAGTCTCCTGGCAAGGAAGGGAGTCTGCTGTTTAGAATATTCACCCATCCACCTTTCAGTTTAACAAAGCCATCGTGGAAAGGTTCTCTAGTAAATGCCCTGACTATGTTTCACCCTAACTAATATTTCCAAATGGCCTTTTAGAATATAAAGGAGCAGTGCATTAATCCAACCTGATGGTCCTGTTGACTATGGCACAGTCCTCATCCAACAGGAAAGGACAAGTGTTGCCTAAAAAAGCAAATTTGTTCATTGCTAGAACAGGGTCAGACACTAAATGAAACTGAAGAAAAATGGCTTTTCTTTGAAAGTGAAAAAGTTCATAAAAAATTACTGTTTTTTCCAGTTTTTGTCTATGAAGTGCATATCAAAATATTGCCAAACTATCATTACAGTGATTTGCAGTAAGAGAATCTTACTATGATTTTAATAATTTGATTTTTAAATTAAATTTATTACAAGAAATATATTAAAGAATGCTTTAAAAACTGACCAAATTTAAGCATTATGAAATAAAATTCACTTGGTAATTTCATATTTTGCAAGTTTGCTTTTTTCTCTCAGCTCTAAACAATGCTAATAACCAATTAAAAACTACATTGTGGATCTTACTGAGATAAAGGGAAGCCAGGTCATCAGCCAAAAACTACTCATTCCTTTATATATATGTAGCATCACTTCAATTTCTGCAGACTTATATTGCTGTTTCAAAATTGGGATACACATTATTTCCCTACACTTCCTACTGCATTCCCTTATCAGGCACTACCACTCATCTGACTGCACATGCAGAAAGATCAACATGTTGGTCCAACTGAAAATTGGCCAATTTTTAGCTGCAAGAATGCGCATGTCACCATAGAAAGGTGACATAAATTAATAGCTAGTTACTGAGAAGAGGACAGGACTACTACTTTTGGCAGCAGCTTTATCATAAAGCAACTTGCCTGTGGTGAAACCATGGACCATGATCTTATTCAAGTTATTCAGTATGAGAAATACCAGGATGAAAAAAGGAATATCATAAGCCAGATTTAATGGGAAGAAACAAAGGTGAAGGTACACAGAAGCTCTTTCATTCAGCACTGTTCTTACACACCTCACAGGAGGAGATCTTTAACCTCTTAAGTAGAAAGATCTTGTTTAGGAAACTACAAGAGGTTTAACTAAGCAAATTCAGCACTTGATTAATACTTGTAATCAAATAGTTTTTGAGATCCACAAGAAAAAAATCTAGAAAGAAATAGGATTTAGAAAGAATATGGAATTTTCTTTATATATAGGAATACATACACAGATGCTGCTCCAAAGATAGGTTATGGTAAGATGAGAAGCTAAGTTCATGCAACAGCTCCCTCCTGCTGAAATGGAGTCATCCTCTCCTCCTTCAGGCTGCACACTCTTCTGTGCTCTTTTTGTGGAGTCTTCGGTACCTGGCTGACACTTAAGTCACTTAAATTCATTAAGGTGGCAAAAAGCTATTCGCCCTTTTTTTTAACTTAATTGATTTAGTAGGTTGGAGAGCAAATTATATTAATGGTGGCGGGGCCCCAAAAATAGCTGAGTGTCATAGCTGACAGCTTTTCTCAGCAAGATGTCACAAACCCAACATGAAATCATGCTATTTTAGACTTGGACTTACAGTTTGAGAACAGGACAGTATAGAAAAACTGGTAGTAAAAAAATGATCCTAAAAGTTGATGTTGTGTAAATTGTATGGAAAGAAGATAAAGTGGGTCTATATCCAAAGCCCTTGATTTCATAAGACAAATTTTAATAAACTGTGATCTAGTTAATCAAGACAGCTGAATGGCAGAGCTCAGAAGTTAGAAATGAAAATTATTTGTCCTTTCTTAAAGGGGCAGGTGCTAAGACAGTTCATGAAAAGGATCACTAAGTAAAGTGCTTTTGGGGAAAGAGGGACTGAGTAGCAGAAGAGTTTTGCTACACATTGAGAATCACAGAAATAAGGTGATATTTATCGGAGCAGAATGAAGGAAATGGCAGCAGGTGGTATCAAACAGGAGAGTACCAAAATGAATAATGTCTTCTAGTAGATTTATCTGGGAGTTAGTCTTGGGATTGATCTTATTGTTTGGCAAAGAAGAGAAAAATAAGTTTATTGCAGTGGCTGGTTTCACAAAACTAGGCAGCAGCATCAACAAAGCTGCAGTGGGATGCTGTATGAGAAAACAATGAATGACCTTGATGATTACCACAATGATGACAAACCACACTGCTATAATGCAAAATGTAAGGTCATGCACTTGGAGGCTAACAAAAATTTTGCTGTTAATGGAGAACTTTCCCAGTAACTGAGTAGTAGAAAAGAAGATAGGTACCAGTAGAATAGATGGTGGCTATCTAATGTACTTACACAAAAAGGCAACTACAGACCAAAGACTGTAATATGTTATGGAAATATGGAAATATTGATCTACTGTACAATGTAGTAATTTAACCTAAAATGGATTATTATGGGAATTTGAATTCACATTCAGACAGGCGAGTTCAGACTCAGATGAGTAGAAATAAAGCCTAGAAGAATGACCAGTGGACTGAAGATCTGTTGAGCAAGAAGAGACTAAAAAATCTGTATTTAGTTTAGCAAAAGGATGGCTGTCTATAAATATATCAGGGCTAAACACCAGGGAGGGAGAAGAGCTATTTAAGCTGAAGGATGAATATTGGCACAAAAACAAATGGATTCTTGAATAAATTTAATCTGAAAATTAAATGGAGGTTTCTAACCACCAAAACAATGAAGTTCTGGAACAGATTTGCAACAGAAGTAGGGGGTAAACATATCAGGCTACCATAAGATGGGGCTTGAAAAGTGTCTGCAAGGGATTATATGACACAGTTTCCTCTAATAGCAGGATAGTGGACTCGGTGACCTAAGAAATCTCTTTCAGTTTTAAGATCCTATCTTCTGTTTTGTAATACCATTTCTCATTAAGACAAGAGATTTATCCAACTAAAACCATCAAATGTTTAAAAATTAATAAAAATTACTTTGCAAGTAAAGATTATGTTGATATTTGTAAACCCTCTTAAAATTGTTTCAGAAGAGCAATTGGTAGGTATTACATTCTGATCCTTTCAATTTTGGAATGTCTTCTGTGGGGAAGTTGCTCAGATCAGAAGTTGTTACTTACTGTTTCAAAACTTAAATAAGGGATGTGGCATAAAGGTCATTTGAAAGCATATTATATTAGGCAATGAATGATAATCTTATAGGATGGGATATATTGTCTCCTTATTTAACCTTTAGAACAATCACTTTTGGGTAAATAAACTGCAAATTAAACAGCTGATTGCAATCCACTTATAGATACATAGTAATCTATTTATAGATATTACAAAATGTGTATGTAGTTCAACAACCATAATGAAAACCACAGGTAATGTTCTGTACAAAGCATTTTTTTGCAATTTAAAAAAAAAACTATGGGTTCTGTTACATAGACTACAAACACACAGATATGATATCATGGAATCATAGATTGATTTGGGTTGGAAGGGGACCTTGAAGACATCTGGTTCTGACCTCTGTAGTATGCTCAGGAACACCTTCCACTAGACCAGGTTGCTCAAAGCCCCATGCAACCTGGCCTTGAACATGGCCAGACAAGGGGTATCCATAGCTTCCCTGGGAAACCTGTTCCAGAGCCTCACCACTGTCATAGTAAGGAGTTTTTTTTCCTAAGTATCTTCTCATTAAGAGCTTTAGGTTACAAAGAACAGCTGCTATGCCTGATGAAACTCAAAAAACATAATATCGATAGAGGTAGATAATAAAACCAAAATTATGAAGTTCTTACTGATCATAGGTGTTTTAAGATTCTGCTTTCTTTTGTTTTGATTTTGTGCTTTTAATTTATTTTATATCCACTACTATTTCTTGAAGTTGTATTGAGCAAACACTAGCAGACCAGAAATCCATTATGCCATGACTATGAGAACACATGTTCCATCAACCTATACAGTTTGTTCACATCTTTCTTCTTTGTCATGGCCAAGAGGGACTGAGGATAAGTAGATAAAGAAGTGAGATTAAGGACAGAAAAGAAAGAGAAATACTGGAAGAAATGGTAGGGGGGAAAAAAAGAAAAGTTGTTCTAAGCCTGGAACAAATGCCACTATTCTTTATCATAGATAAGTAATGCTGACAGCAGGAGGTAGCTTTAAACTATGTTCATCCTGTTCTTACAATACAATATGCATCACTTGAAGGTTGGCTTGCTAAGTGCTTTTAAGATTTCTGCTCAAACATAAACTTTTCAAAATTTATCAGATTACTCCTTCTCAGTCCAAAAACAGTTGACTACTTTTTAAGAAAATATTCCTCCATGACACAAAGGAGGATGTCACTCTTTTTGTGAGTTGATGAACAAACTGTTGGCTCAGTTTTGTTGAATTTATCTACTCCCAGTCAATACATTTGACATTTTCTAGTAAGGTTACTGACATCAGGCCTGTCCATGAAAGCAGTGGTGTGAAGCCTATAAATACATACACTTCAGTTCTCTGGTGCTCATGAACAGATTTTGCTGCTTAGTGTTTGAGATAATGCTAACTATTTCAAACCATAAAAAGAATTACTCTATATGAATTATTCTTAAAAGTAATCTAAATTATACATGGTTCTATAGAGGAAGAGGAATTTATATGGGTGCCTGAACTTTTTGTCCTTTTCCCTGATGTCAGTTGAAAAAATAAGACAAAAATCATGGTCTAATTATTTTTGACTATATTTCAACATACAAATTTCAAACTAAGGCTACATGTCTATAGGGGGACAACAGTTCTCTGCAGTTATAAACTTATAAATACATATATTATATTATATTGTATTATAACATATAAACATATTTCATACGGTTCCAAAAGTCCAAGCAAAACCATTACATTTTGATTGAGCTGCATAATCTAAAACATTAATGAAGATGTTCTATTGCTACATAACAGTCCTAGATAACACTGTTAGATAATGTCTCTTGCTAGGGCAGTGGCAAGGTGAAAAGTATTCTCCAGCTACTTTTTTAATGACTACTAAGAGTGATAGACTTCTCTTAATGTGTTCTTAATTAGAAAAACATTTGTTTTCTACCATCCATTGATAGTATTTAAGTCTTCTTGAATTTCTTTCTGAACTCCATGCGAACTTAAATGCTTATGAATAAGCACTGTTGTAGAACAAAAGACATCTTCCTGAGACATATGACTAGGAATGCTGACAAATACATAATATGGAGGACAACTTAAAATGGCTTTGAGTTCTACCAAGGTAGAAGATATTCCAGGCTAATGATGAAGACGGTCAGGAGCCACCTGACTCGATGGACTGAATGGGATTTAATGTTGACATTTCAACAGTTTTCTGGTTACATAATTAGTTCGATAGTGTGACACCGCAGATCAAATGTATTTCAATTTCTAGGGAAACTTTGAGACCTTCAAAATGGGTGATGGTGCATCTCCATGGCACTTTCCTCCTTGGCCATGGTTGTATTAGAGCTGTTTTACCACCGGCTCACATATTTTTTTGCAGGCATGAGCAAGATGCTGCCAGCCCTGAGGGAACTCTGTCCCTCCACACCAAGTAGCCCTTCCAAGCTTCATCTGATGAGAAGTATGTCTTGAAAAAAAACCACCAAAAACCACCAAAACCAAACCCACATTAATTCCACTCGACAACACACAGTAACAGTGCCAGATAAGCTTTTGGCTTGAGTTGTTGACTGGAGCCTGTGTCCACGGGTGTCATCATTAGGAAGAAATTAGATGCATTGTTGTGACAATGGATAATAGAAAATTTCTCGTTTCTCCCACACATGAAAATTACTAGCCAAACACATCAAAGGTAGAGAGAGGAAACATCCCTTCAATGACCCTTGCGCCGGCCGTGAGGAAGGCTGTCCCTCAGGCTGATCCCGCGGGAGGCTCCAGCCCCCGACTGGAAATGGCGCCAGCCGCTGAAACCCAGCTCCTTGCGCTCACAAGAGGCTCTCTCTCGCCGGGGAACGCTGATCCGCGTGGTTGACACGGACTGATCCCGGCTAGAAGAGGCAGGGCGGCTATTGCGCTCTCTCTCTCCCTCTTCTGGGCAGAGGAGGATGGGTGAACGGGGCAGAGCGGGACCAGTGCGCCAGACGGGCGGCTGCGCGCCCCTGCTCCTCGAAGGAGCGGGCGCTGGTGCCATGGCCAGCGCGGGGGAAGGAGCCGCGCAAGGGAAGCGCGCATCCTCCATTTTGGCGAAGGGCGGGCGGAGAGTTGGCTCCCGGCGCCTGGCTGGAGCGCTCATCCCCACCCTGTGGCATTGCCGAGGGCACCCGGCTCCTTCTCCCGCGGGGAAGCCGGACGGAGGCTCTTCAAATGGGCGCCCCGCTGCGCCTCACGTTGGTTTGAATTGGTACCAAGCTCCCCGCGGCGGCTTCCGACAAAATGGAGGACGCCACCACCACTGCCACCACCAACTCCACCACCACCACCACCACCACCTCCTCCTCCAGGAGCCATGTCGGCGGCTGATATGGCGCCCTCCCCCCGGCGGGCGGGGGCACTAAGGCGTCCTCGGCTGAGGAGGTGCTGCTTGGCGGGGCAGGCTGCGGGGCCAGGCGCCCTCCCTAGGAGACGTGAACTCTCCCTTTTCCCTCTGGGAACGCTTCCATTAGCTATGCTCTGTCCATCATGGGAATGGCCCCAGGTTCATAGCCCTGGCGAGGGGAGGGAAGGAGCGGAGTGGGAACCCTCGGAGAAGCACTGCCAGCCCCTATAGCTCAGCGGCGGAGCGGGAGAGGCGAGCCCGCGCCCCACGGCCGGAGCGGTGGCGCCCGCAGGGAGCGAGCGCACGGCCGGGACGGCCAACGCACCCTGCCCGCGGCCGGCGGGGCGCAGCCGGCTCGGCGGCACCGAGAACTTCTGCAAGTTGCCGCTGTCAAAGAGCGGCGCGGGGAGCGCCAGCGCAACCCTCGGGCATGGGTAACGAGCCGGTCGGTGGGCAGCGATCCGGGTTCCTCAAACCTGATGGATCAAAGTGGGAAGAACCCCAAGCATGGCCAGGAGGAAGATTGGCAGTTTATAGGGTCAACCGGCTGCGGGCGGCTCTGATGGATGGGCGGCGCACCCACTCGGTTAGCCCAGCGCCAGAGCCCGCCCTCTGGGAAAGCCAATGCCGGGGCAGGGAGGCGGATCTCCCCGAGCTCCCTTGGCCCGGTTCCTCCTCCCCTTCGCCAGCAGCTGCGCTTCGCCCGGGACTGGACCGAGTTAGAGTTGAGGCGCCGGAGGAGTAGCGCAGAGTGCGTGCGTCCCCCGCGGGGGGGTCCGTGCCCGCAGGCGGAGGGGAGCCGGGTAAGGCGGGGGCGCGGGGCGCTGCGCCTCACCGGGGCGGGCTGGCGGGGGACTGGCGGTGCTCAGCTGCCCCCAGGGCGGGGATGGGAAAGCAGCCGCCGTGCCTCCCAGCTACCCGGGCGAAGTACCCCGCGGTGCCGCTGCCGCGCCGCCACCTCTGGCGGCGGGTGTGCGGGCGGCACCGGGGGCAGTTCCGCGCATAACCATTGCGCCGCGGATGGGGCCGGTGGGGGTAAATGGGGGGCGCTCGGGGGCAGCCCCGAAAGGGGGGGGGGCAGGGGCATTTGGGGGAAGGGCCGGGTCTGCTCTAGCGCCTCCTATTTTAACTCTCTCCCTCCCTTCCCCGCCGGGGCCTCGGCTGTTGTTCTGCCCCGGTGCCTCCCCCATCCACCGCCCTCGCCGCCCCCCCGCGGGTGCGTCCCTCCCCTTCTCTCCCCTCCCCTGCCCGGCGCTCCGCGGCTTCTGCCGCCGCCGCTGCTCCCCTCCCGTATTGTTCGGCTGGGTCCCTCTAATGGCGGACTGGAGGCGGTAGTGCTGCTGGTCGACTGCAGGGGGGCAAACCCGAGACCAGGGGCAACTGCTGAGCGAGCGGCCGGGGGCCGCGAGCGCTCGCCCGGCGCCGGGGCGCTGCCGCTGAGGGCCCCGCGGGCCCCCGGGCGCCGGTTCAGGGCTGATAGGGCAAGTTCGCAGGTAACACTCGCTGCTCCCCGCCGTGGGTGCCACCGCTGCCTCTGTCCCCCACACTCGCGGTAGGAGCCCCCGCTGCGGCGGCGCCCGGGGAGGGCTCCTTGTCCCTCCTTCCTTCAGCGGGGACAAACGGCGTGGGTGTGCCGTGAGGAGTACCCCACCGCCCCCGGGGAGGGCAGTGAATTTATTTGTTTGTTTATTTATTTATTTTGAAAGATTGGGATTAGAGGGAAGTGGTGAGTGATGCAGGCAGTACCTGCCCTGGCCAGGCGATGGAAACGCTCCTTGGGGGCGCTGCCTGATCCTCGCTGCCCCCTGTTAACCCCGTGTCTTTCCCTTAGGCTCCAGCCCAGTTTGGTGCAGCCTTGGCAGCGACCAACAAGGAGAGGGAGCTCCATTGTGAATGCTATTTGTGTATCTATTTCTGCCTTTGCTAGACTTGCTTACGGCGGGCTTGAACTATTCCTTCCACCCCGTATTCTCCGCGGGCAGGGGTGGAATGAGGTCCCTCCAGGGCTGGGTTGGGAAATTCCTGGGTCCAGCAGCAGCTGCCCTGGGGCGAAGCCCCAGTAATGGCTGTGAGGCGGCTCCTCCTCGGGGTGGGCGCTGCTGCTGCAGACATCGCTCCTGCAGTTCCAACTCCGGCAGGCAGACGACGGGCTGCTGCCTCTGCTCACGTTACCCGGCTCGGGAGGGAGGAGGAGGAGGAGGGCATATTTCGGGTGCCCTCTAGAGTTCTGGAGCGTGTATGAAAATCCGTGACCAGACACCTTCAGCCATCTTGAATTTTTTTTTTCCCCCTTCCATTGCTCGAATCGCGTGTCCCGCGTATCATCTCGAAGCTAAGAAGAGGCATGGGAGATTTAAAATCACCCAGGGGTTTTCGATGGAGAAGCGCACTTCATCGTCTCTTTGTGCATTCAGACTGGTTTTCTACACCCACAGATTTGTTTGTGTGGTTTTGTTGGGTTCCTTGGCTGGGCTTCCGAGCCATCCGTTTTGCCCCTTCCCCGAAAAGGTGGAGGACACTGGGGAGACCCACAGGTTCTCAATAGCGAGCATTTTCGGTGTTTTGTCTGCGTGGGATTTTCAGAGCAGATTTTGATCTCTGTTGGGTGTTAGGTTGGCTAAGGAGAAGCTGGTTGCCAATCCCTGTGGGTAGGACTGGGATGTAACTTGACTCTGTTTTTTGCCCTTGTTAGTATTGGGGCTGTTTTTCAGCTGCACGGGGGATTCCGAAATGGCCAGGTAGTGCAGCGAAGGAGCAAGTGAGGCTGCGAGAGCGCACGGGGCGAGGCTCGGCAGCTGCCGCGGTGGGCCCGGGCGCGGTGCGCGGGCTGTGCCGCCAGAGGCGCCGGCGGGCAGCGCGGCGGCTCCGCTGGGAACGTGCAGCCCGAGAACAAAACAAAAAGGCAGCGCCTCTCTTTGCGTTCTGGGTCCCTTGATTGGGTGTACACCACGGATTCAGGTGGTGCAGTCTTCCACGCCACTCGTATCTTGAATTTTTTTTTTTTTTCAGTTTTATTTCTGTCCCCCTGCCGTTTTATATGGTAGATTGTCCAGATTCGCAAAGCTCGCAACTTTCTTTGTCACTTTCTGGTGGCTTACGTATACAAAGAATGAGTGGTTCGCTGCAAAACCTCACTGCTTGCAATGAGGACATCAGATCTGGATTTATTCTGAGCATCTAAAATTACGAACCACATCAAGGAGTTGTAAGAGTTTGCATGGCATGTTATCATTAATAAAGTGGTCTGTTCCAACCCTTGACTTGCTACAGCAGTTTAAAAATTTTAATAGTAATTTTTTTAACTCTTACCATATCTTGGAGGCAAGGCTACCATCTAATTTTATTTCTGATTCATTATGCATTCCAGTCGAACAGCTGTTTTGTTTTTTCTGATGATCCGTCATGTCAAAAAAAGTTACTTCTAGGAGCAATCAAGGCAAATAATGCTTTGGAAGGAGGGGGACTGTTGTGTACTGGAGCTGGTTTGACAAAAATTATTGCAGCTTTGTGTGGCTGCTTCCGAAAACATGAGAATACTGCCAAGAACAGTCATATAGCTAAGATTCAGTAAAACTTGCTAAGGCTCAGTAAATGTCTTGCACAAAAGCATCCTGGTAGGTGGCACATTGTCCTCCTCCAGCTGTGATGATGGTACAGCCTCCTTATGGCATGTGATAGGACCATGCTGTTCTGGGAGGGAATGTATTTGATGCTTAGTGCTGCAAGGTCATCTCTAGGAACCAAACTCATCAGCCACCTTATTAGGTGGTTAAACAAAGTAACTTGTTTTAATAGAGGACTGTCTTAATTAGAGCAATAAATTCTCTTTATTATATACTAAATTTGCTTTATATTGTTGTTATTAATCCTCTTAGACCTAAAATACGTGATTGCATTCTACTGTTGCTTACCCTGTAACAACATGCTAAGAGGGATTTGCATCAGCAAGAGTGTCAAAGTGGCTGTAAAAAGCAAGTTTCTTTGTCTTTTATAGAGCTTGTTCAAGTATACAGATGGATGTACAAAGCTGGTACAGTGTCTTTCAGATTTTTGCTGGGGTTGTTTGGTTTGGGTTTGTGTTTCTTTGGTCCTGCAGCATCATGAATCATCTTGTGTTGTTCGAGAAGTTTTCAATTTGGTTTTGAGGACTTAAGTGCAGAATTACTGAAGTTCTGTCACATTGTTTGAGTTTGCACTCAATTGATACACCCTGCAACAAAAGCAGTGTAGGGAGTTCGGTTAAGAACTTGTATCAAGAATCGTTATTAACAGAAAATTCACTGTTCATGGAGAACTATTTATTTTTTCCATCACAATTGACAATGAACACAACCAATTTGTGGAAAGGAATTGAAATTTGAGTTGAGAAGAGTTCAAAAGACTACTCATGTGTCCTGTCTGAGAAGGTTGAGGTTATATTTGCCTTATGAGGGCCTTAAAAGCCCCCTAAGTTGCAGTGGAGTTCTGTGTCCACTGAAATTGTGTTTAACTCTGCAGCTGAAAGTGTTTCCTTTTCACCTTCTTCAACTTTGTTTCAGTGATTTAATCTCAGTAGCTGAATGCTCGATGTGGCTAACTGGGTTTCTCACACATTAGAGTTCAGATGAAGCTTAGTTTGTCTTCCATATTTATAGCTTGCCCTGTGTGCTGTTGGCACAGATACCAGTAGATACCAACTTGGTGTATGAATGATTTACTCAATTTACTTTCTTCATTTTGCACCCATTCTTCATTTTGGACCAAGATTTGGAAGTTTGTCAGATAGTGTGTTTTAGACTTCTAAAAGAAATGTTTGGTAGAAGGAAGAAGTGTGAGACTTCTGGAATGCAGCTGCATGTTATGGCCTCCTCAGTTAGGACTTTCACTATATTGATTTAATATCACAGTTTTCTAGCTGCACACTGGACTCCAGCTCCTCCTTTTTGTTACCCATGCTGTATGTATTGGTGTAAATGCACTTCATTGGGACTATTCATCCTGCCACCTGTTTTGGGAGAGAAGTGCTGATTCATCTGTGACTGTTCTCAGGTGTTTCTGTGGTTTCTACTGCATGAACAAGCTTTGTGTATCCACTGTCGTGTAATTCTCCATCCCTTACCTCCTACTCAGATGGTTAAGCAGCATTCTTTGCTGCTGTGGTTGGCTTGGTTGGATACAATGCCATGTATGCCCAGGTGGCCAAGAAGGCCGATGGCATCCTGGCCTGGATCAGCAGTGGTGTGGCCAGCAGGAGCAGGGCAGTGACC